>NW_028270165.1:74680307-74827807 GCF_037043375.1 Chiloscyllium plagiosum
CTCCCCACTCTCTCTCTCTCTACCCCGCCCCTTTCAGCAGCACTCCACACACGCACTCCGAGTCCCCTATCTCCTACTCCCAGCAACACCCTTACACAGCACCCTCCTCCCCACTCACTGCAACACCAACCCCCCACCCCAAGTACCTGGCGGACTGTGGCGCAGCGTTGCCACCCGCACCCAGCAGCGGCACCCGCTGGTGCCCGCCCCGGGACGGGTGCCGATGATAGAGGGTGTCGCAATCCCGGCACAGCAACCAGCCGCAGTCCTGACAGTGGATGGACACCTCGTCCTTACTGCAGACAGCGCAGGAATCTCCCAGTGGGACTGACGCACGGGTGGAGAAAGGGAAAACAAATTTAAAAATCACAAGCTGTTTGAGGGACGGGAGAGATGAGGCTGTCACAAATCAACACCCACCCCCAAGCGACTCTCCACCCGCCCCATCAACGCCAGATGGAGCATTGCCAGGAGGCACCTCAGAGGCCTGGGGAAGCCATCATAACTTCCTCAGAGGGGACAAACGCTGCTCCCCAAAGAGATCACCCTCCCCATCAGAGGGGCTCCGATCCTGGACCCCTCCAACACCCACAGATGGAGGCCAGTGATTGCAGGCAGCTCCCTCATCATTGCTGTCGCAAAGTGCGGGAGTGGTGGTCATCTCAGAGCGAGGAGAGTCGACCCATCGAAGACAGAGAGCGGGAAGAATTTCTTATGTCTCCCCGGGGCGGATGGGGAAAGAGACAGCGAATCCGGGGGATTCTTTACCAGAGAGGTGGGGGCCATGGAGAACAGTCAAGGCTGAGACCGAGAAAGTGAGAGAGAGAGAGAGAAAACGTGTGTGTGAGAGAGAGAGCGTATGAGCGAGCGAGAGAGAGAGCGTGAGAGAGAGGGTGAGAGAGAGGGTGAGAGAGAGGGTGAGAGAGAGGGTGAGAGAGAGGGTGAGAGAGAGGGTGAGAGAGAGGGTGAGAGAGAGGGTGAGAGAGAGGGTGAGAGAGAGGGTGAGAGAGAGGGTGAGAGAGGGTGTGAGAGAGGGTGTGAGAGGGTGTGAGAGGGTGTGAGAGGGAGTGAGAGGGTGTGAGAGGGTGTGAGAGGGTGTGAGAGGGTGTGAGAGGGTGTGAGAGGGAGTGAGAGAGTGAGAGAGAGTGTGAGAGAGAGTGAGAGAGAGTGTGAGAGAGTGTGAGAGAGTGTGAGAGAGTGTGAGAGAGAGTGAGAGAGAGTGAGAGAGAGTGTGAGAGAGTGTGAGAGAGTGTGAGAGAGAGCGACAGAGAGCCAGCACGAGAGAGAGCGTGAGACAGTGAAAAACTGAGACAGAGAGAAAGGGTGCGAGAGAGACGGCAAGAGGTTTTTCCATAAAATAGAACCCACAGAATCCCTACGGTGTGGAAACAGGCCATTCGGACCCCTCCGAAGAGTAACCCACCCAGACCCATTCCCCGACCCTATTGCTCGATATTTACTCCTGACTAATGCACTTAACCCACACATCCCTGGGCACTATGGGTAAGTTAACATGGTCAATCCACCCTAACCTGCACATCCCTGGGCATTATGGGTAATTTAGCACGGCCAATCTGCCCTAACCTGCACATCCCTGGGCACTATGGGTAATTTAGCACGGCCAATCCACCCTAACCTGCACACCCCTGGGCACTATGGGTAATTTAGCACGGCCAATCCACCCTAACCTGCACATCCAAGAGCACTATGGGTAATTTAGCACGGCCAATCCACCCTAACCTGCACATCCCTGGGCACTATGGGTAATTTAGCATGGCCAATCCACCCTAACCTGCACATCCCTGGGCACTATGGGTAATTTAGCACGACCAATCCACCCTAACCTGCACACCCCTGGGCACTATGGGTAATTTAGCACGGCCAATCCACCCTAACCTGCACATCCAAGAGCACTATGGGTAATTTAGCACGGCCAATCCACCCTAACCTGCACATCCCTGGGCACTATGGGTAATTTAGCACGGCCAATCCACCCTAACCTGCACACCCCTGGGCACTATGGGTAATTTAGCACGGCCAATCCACCCTAACCTGCACATCCAAGAGCACTATGGGTAATTTAGCACGGCCAATCCACCCTAACCTGCACATCCCTGGGCACTATGGGTAATTTAGCATGGCCAATCCACCCAGCACGGCCAATCCACCCTAACCTGCACATCCCTGGGCACTATGGGTAATTTAGCATGGCCAATCCACCTAACCTGCACATCCCTGGGCACTATGGGTAATTTAGCACGACCAATCCACCCTAACCTGCACACCCCTGGGCACTATGGGTAATTTAGCACGGCCAATCCACCCTAACCTGCACATCCAAGAGCACTATGGGTAATTTAGCACGGCCAATCCACCCTAACCTGCACACCCTGGGCACTATGGGTAATTTAGCATGGCCAATCCACCCTAACCTGCACATCCCTGGCGCACTATGGTAATTAGCACGACCAATCCACCCTAACCTGCATATCCCTGGGCACTATGGGTTATAAGGAGAGGCCGGGACTTAGTGAGTTTGGAAAACATTTGTAGCTCAGGTTGAGGGGCTGAATCTAAGTTCACTAGCTGAGCTGAAATGACAAAACTAATGTCATTTACAAAACACCGTGCAAGGACTGTAACAACACTACATTGGACAAACCAGCAGAAAACTAGCCACCAGGATACATGAACACCAACTAGCCACAAAACGACCTGACCCTCTTTCACTAGCATCCTCACATACGGATGAGGAAAGACACCACTTCAACTGGGACAACACATCCATCCCGGGACAAGCCAAACAGAGACACGCACGAGAATTCCTAGAAGCACGGTATTCCAACCGGAACTCTATCAATAAATCCATCGAGTTAGACCCCATTACCACCCCCTGAGAAAACGAACAGGAAATGGCGTCGCCACAGGAAATGACATCACCAATCCAAGGACATCCAAGACAATAAAACAGAAAGTGGGCTACACCAGCAGTGCTTCATCCGGAGACTCACTGATGATGTTGCCTAGTATGGTGACGAAACGTCTGAAAACAAACCTTCCAGCTCAGCGAGCAAACCTGCATCTCGGCCGGGACTTGTTTCACTGGAGTGCAGGGAAGTTGAGGGTGACCTTACAGAGGTTTATAAAATCATGGAACATTCCAGGGCAGTACAGGCCCTTCGGCCCTCGATGTTGTGCTGACCTGTGGAACCAATAACCTGCACTATCCCATTCTCGTCCATTCAACGACCAGTTCAATGCCCTTCAAGTTGGTGAGTCGACTACTGCTGCAGGCAGTGCGTTCCACTGCCCTGACTATTCTCTGAGTAAAGAACCTACCTCTGACATCTGTCCGAAATCTATCACAAAGTCACGAGGGGTACAGATTAGGTAAATGGCGGTGTCTTTTCCCAAAAGTGGGGGATTTCACCAACAGGGGGCATATCTTTGAGGAAGAGGAGAAGGATTTTAAAACGACACAAGGGCAACCTTTATTTTTTTTTTATAAAAGAACCCAGTGTTGGTTCATGCCTGCAATGAACTTCCTGAGGAAGAGGTGGGTGTGGGGACACTTACCCCTTTGGAGGAGATGTTTGTGTAAGTACACGAACAGGGAGGGTGTGGAGGGTGATGGGCCTGGAGCAGGCAGGGATGGGATTGTGGACACCCAGGGCGTCGTCCCCGTGCTGAGAGACTCTGTAGGCGGAGTCGGAGGGGTGGGGGGCTGGGGGGGGGGGGGGGCACGTCTGCCCGTCAGTCAGATCGAGGCCAGGCAATGACACAGCCTCACACCCTCCGTCGCTGCCTGCTTCCCCACCTCCTCACCACCCCACCCCTACCATCGACAGAAACTCTTGACTCGCCCTCGAATACATTCCACGGGCTGCCTTCCCCCTCGCTCTCCGGGGAAGATAATTCCCACGGACACTCTGGGGTGGGGTGGGGTGATGGGTGGTGTGGGGGGGGTTGTGGAGGAATATCGCCCCACCCACCCCCACCCCCCCCCCCACCCTACCCCACCTCACTGTCAAACAGCTGAGGGGGAGGGCTTGACTGGGTAGGGAGCTGAGAGACAGGCTCCCGACGGGCGCTGGCTACGATTACTGCCCATCCCTAGTTGCCCCCAACCTATTCTCCCACCCACCCAGAGCGGGGTGACTCGGAGCTGCTGTTGCAGTCCCGGCTCCGGGGGGAGGGGGGAGGGGGGGAATGGATTTCATGATCGATGAGGGAGAACAGGACCACGACGAGATCGGACCCAGGTCTTGATCCGAATTGGTCAGGGCTCCCGGGCACTCACCTGCTCCTGCTGGTGCCCCTCCGCTGGGCACGGGCTCCTGGTACACCCCCAGGGCTGGGGGGCCGCTCCACCATCTGGGGGAAAAAATGGGGTGAGAGCAGGGAGAAGCAGAGAGAAAGGGTAGAAAAGAGGGGGACAGGGGGGAGAGGAGACGGGGTAAGGGATGGGGGAGGAGACAGGGAGGGGGCGGGGGAGGAGACAGGGAGGGGGCGGGGGGGAGACAGGGAGGGGGAGAGAGAGGGAGGGCAGGGGGAGAGAGAGAGGGAGGCGGGGGGGGAGAGAGAGGGAGGGCGGGGGGGAGGGGAGGGGGAGGGGAGGGGGGGGGGAGGGGAGGGGGGAGGGGGGGAGGGAGGGAGGAGGGGGGAGGGGAGGGAGGGAGGGGGGAGGAGGGGAGGGAGGGAGGGGGGGGAGGGCGAGGGAGGGAGGGGGGGGAAGAGAGGGGAGGGAGGGGGGGGGAAGAGAGGGAGGGAGGGGGGGGAAGAGAGGGAGGGAGGGGGGGGGAAGAGAGGGAGGGAGGGGGGGGAAGAGAGGGAGGGAGGGGGGGGAAGAGAGGGAGGGAGGGGGGGGAAGACAGGGAGGGAGGGGGGGGAAGGAGGGGAGGGAGGGGGGGGAAGAGAGGGAGGGAGGGGGGGGAAGAGAGGGAGGGAGGGGGGGGGAAGAGAGGGAGGGAGGGGGGGGAAGAGAGGGAGGGAGGGGGGGGGAAGAAGAGGGAGGGAGGGGGGGGAAGAGAGGGAGGGAGGGGGGGGAAGAGAGGGAGGGAGGGGGGGGAAGAGAGGGAGGGAGGGGGGGGAAGAGAGGGAGGGAGGGGAAGAGAGGGAGGGAGGTGGAAGGAGGGGTGTGGAGGGGAGGGAGAGGGGTATTCTGTCTTTTCTGTGAGTTCTGCATTTCTCTAGGATTCTCGTGGGCTGGGACCATCATGAGACACAGTCAGTCACATGGTGTCCCTCTCCCGGGAAAAGGGTCAACGGGAAGGGAGGAAAATGCCCAGGAATCCTCATGGAGGAGAGGAACGGGGGAAAGCAGGTGGGAGCGAGGAGACAGCCGGACTCGGGATGAGGGGGTGACAGGGTCAGACGGGGAGGAGCAGAGATCCCCTCGGTCAGATCCGGCCGGCGGCGTTCCCCTTGAGCCCGTGTTCCCAGCATCCTTCCGGAATTTCCCGCCCACTCCAGTCGGAGCTTCGTGAAATTTGTGTGATGTTCACGCCCTCGCCCCACGACCCCCCCCCCAACACCACCCACATTCCCAAGGAGACGAGGGATTGGGCACGCGATATTCCGGGGGGTGGGGATTGGGCACGCGATATTCCGGGGGGTGGGGATTGGGCACGGATATCGGGGGGTGGGGATTGGGCACGCGATATTCCGGGGGGGTGGGGATTGGGCACGCGATATTCCGGGGGGTGGGATTGGGGGGGGTGGGGATTGGGCACGCGATATTCCGGGGGGTGGGGATTGGGCACGCGATATTCCGGGGGGTGGGGATTGGGCACGCGATATTCCGGGGGGTAGGGGTTGACTGCAGCGAGACATCCCTGTTCCCGCCCAGCCTGCTGCACCCCACCCCCCATTCGCAGTTCACCTTCATCACTTCCGGGGGATTCCCGCTCTCCCCCTCCCGAAAACCCGGCGACACTGGCAGCCGCGGGAAAGCTGTCGCCGGTGCGGACATGGCTGTGTTCCCCTGGGAATATTGGGGTTGGGGAAAAGAGACAGAGTCGCCGAGTGAGGACAGACGTCTCCGCGGCGCATCGGAGCCTTCGGAATTTCCCCACTGTGGCGGGGAGGGGGGTCCGTCCTCGGAAAGGAGCGGGACAGAGGGAATAGCAGCCCTTCGGCAAGGTGGGGGGACCGAGGGAGACAGAAGACGCCCTCACGTCCCACCCTGGGACCGCACGGACACTGGGTTGGACTTCCCCATGCCTCGGCCCCATTGGCCACCCGATCCCAGCACACCACGTACCTCCAAGCGGAGCCCGCCCTGGGCCGGAAAAGCAGATCCCGGCAGGAACGGACTGAAGAGCTCGGGATGAGGATGCGAACCCTACAATCCAGCAGAAAAAGGCAGTGAGAACAAGGGCGGCAGCCAACCGAATCCCGATCGCTGCCGGGTCCCGCGGAGAGCTCAGGAGCACAGTGTTCCAGCAGCTAACCGCGCAGCACGCCAACACAATACTATATCGCCAGGGAGATCAGACAGGCTGGGTGTTAGTGAGGGAGGGGCCGGGAGAGCGGGACGGGCTGTGTGTTAGTGAGGGAGGGGCTGGGAGGTCGGGACGGGCTGTGTGTTAGTGAGGGAGGGGCTGGGAGGTCGGGACGGGCTGTGTGTTAGTGAGGGAGGGGCTGGGAGAGAGGGACGGGCTGTGTGTTAGTGAGGGAGGGGCTGGGAGAGTGGGACGGGCTGTGTGTTAGTGAGGGAGGGGCTGGGAGGGTGGGACGGGCTGTGTGTTAGTGAGGGAGGGGCTGGGAGAGTGGGACGGGCTGTGTGTTAGTGAGGGAGGGGCTGGGAGAGTGGGACGGGCTGTGTGTTAGTGAGGGAGGGGCAGCTATCTGAGAGTGGGACGGACTGTGTGTTAGTGAGGGAGGGGCTGGGAGAGTGGGACGGGCTGTGTGTTAGTGAGGGAGGGGCTGGGAGAGTGGGACGGACTGTGTGTTAGTGAGGGAGGGGCTGGGAGAGTGGGACGGGCTGTGTGTTAGTGAGGGAGGGGCTGGGAGGGTGGGACGGGCTGTGTGTTAGTGAGGGAGGGGCTGGGAGTGTGGGACGGGCTGTGTGTTAGTGAGGGAGGGGCCGGGAGAGAGGGACGGGCTGTGTGTTAGTGACAGGGGAGCAGCTATCTGACAGTGGGACGGGCTGTGTGTTAGTGACAGGGGAGCAGCTATCTGAGAGTGGGACGGGCTGTGTGTTAGTGACAGGGGAGCAGCTATCTGAGAGTGGGACGGGCTGTGTGTTAGTGACAGGGGAGCAGCTATCTGAGAGTGGGACGGGCTGTGTGTTAGTGACGGGGGAGCAGCTATCTGAGAGTGGGACAGGCTGTGTGTTAGTGACGGGGGAGCAGCTATCTGAGAGTGGGACGGGCTGTGTGTTAGTGACAGGGGAGCAGCTATCTGACAGTGGGACGGGCTGTGTGTTAGTGACAGGGGAGCAGCTATCTGACAGTGGGACGGGCTGTGTGTTAGTGACAGGGGAGCAGCTATCTGAGAGTGGGACGGGCTGTGTGTTAGTGACAGGGGAGCAGCTATCTGAGAGTGGGACGGGCTGTGTGTTAGTGACAGGGGAGCAGCTATCTGAGAGTGGGACGGGCTGTGTGTTAGTGACAGGGGAGCAGCTATCTGAGAGTGGGACAGGCTGTGTGTTAGTGACGGGGGAGCAGCTATCTGACAGTGGGACGGGCTGTGTGTTAGTGACAGGGGAGCAGCTATCTGAGAGTGGGACGGGCTGTGTGTTAGTGACGGGGGAGCAGCTATCTGACAGTGGGACGGGCTGTGTGTTAGTGACAGGGAGCAGCTATCTGACAGTGGGACGGGCTGTGCGTTAGTGACAGGGGAGCAGCTATCTGACAGTGGGACGGGCTGTGTGTTAGTGACAGGGGAGCAGCTATCTGACAGTGGGACGGGCTGTGCGTTAGTGACAGGGGAGCAGCTATCTGACAGTGGGACGGGCTGTGTGTTAGTGACAGGGGAGCAGCTATCTGACAGTGGGACAGGCTGTGTGTTAGTGACAGGGGAGCAGCTATCTGACAGTGGGACGGGCTGTGTGTTAGTGACGGGGGAGCAGCTATCTGACAGTGGGACGGGCTGTGTGTTAGTGACAGGGGAGCAGCTATCTGACAGTGGGACGGGCTGTGTGTTAGTGACGGGGGAGCAGCTATCTGACAGTGGGACGGGCTGTGTGTTAGTGACAGGGGAGCAGCTATCTGACAGTGGGACGGGCTGTGTGTTAGTGACAGGGGAGCAGCTATCTGAGAGTGGGACGGGCTGTGTGTTAGTGACAGGGGAGCAGCTATCTGACAGTGGGACGGGCTGTGTGTTAGTGACGGGGGAGCAGCTATCTGACAGTGGGACGGGCTGTGTGTTAGTGACAGGGGAGCAGCTATCTGAGAGTGGGACGGGCTGTGTGTTAGTGACGGGGGAGCAGCTATCTGAGAGTGGGACGGGCTGTGTGTTAGTGACAGGGGAGCAGCTATCTGACAGTGGGACGGGCTGTGTGTTAGTGACAGGGGAGCAGCTATCTGACAGTGGGACGGGCTGTGTGTTAGTGACAGGGGAGCAGCTATCTGACAGTGGGACGGGCTGTGTGTTAGTGACAGGGGAGCAGCTATCTGAGAGTGGGACGGGCTGTGTGTTAGTGACGGGGGAGCAGCTATCTGAGAGTGGGACGGGCTGTGTGTTAGTGACAGGGGAGCAGCTATCTGAGAGTGGGACGGGCTGTGTGTTAGTGACGGGGGAGCAGCTATCTGAGAGTGGGACGGGCTGTGTGTTAGTGACGGGGGAGCAGCTATCTGAGAGTGGGACGGGCTGTGTGTTAGTGACAGGGGAGCAGCTATCTGACAGTGGGACGGGCTGTGTGTTAGTGACAGGGGAGCAGCTATCTGAGAGTGGGACGGGCTGTGTGTTAGTGACAGGGGAGCAGCTATCTGAGAGTGGGACGGGCTGTGTGTTAGTGACAGGGGAGCAGCTATCTGAGAGTGGGACGGGCTGTGTGTTAGTGACAGGGGAGCAGCTATCTGAGAGTGGGACGGGCTGTGTGTTAGTGACAGGGGAGCAGCTATCTGACAGTGGGACGGGCTGTGTGTTAGTGACAGGGGAGCAGCTATCTGACAGTGGGCTGTCTGTTCATGATGCAGTTACCTTTTGCCATAGTTCAATATCCATCTGCAGCATTGCCACCTCCAGTGTGACAGCTGCCACTTTGTGGTGGTCAGGCTCATGGACCTCATCGGGGAAGCTCATTCCATCGCTGTGCTCCACTGTGTACCCATACAGGCGGAGAATCGACCGACCACCCTGCAATTCACACCGTATAACAGCACACTCCCAAAATGGCACGCTCCTTCTCACACCCTGTCACAATCTGATAACTCCAATAAGTAATGGCGCTTTCTCTCTCAGGGAGATATCTGTACACTGACTGGTGTCTCTCAGTCCCCACTCTCCCTCAGGGAGATATCTGTACACTGACTGGTGTCTCTCAGTCCCCACTCTCCCTCAGGGAGATATCTGTACACTGACTGGTGTCTCTCAGTCCCCTCTCTCTCTCAGGGAGATATCTGTACACTGACTGGTGTCTCTCAGTCCCCTCTCTCTCTCAGGGAGATATCTGTACACTGACTGGTGTCTCTCAGTCCCCTCTCTCAGGGAGATATCTGTACACTGACTGGTGTCTCTCAGGCCCCTCTCTCTCTCTCAGGGAGATATCTGTACACTGACTGGTGTCTCTCAGTCCCCCCTCTCAGGGAGATATCTGTACACTGACTGGTGTCTCTCAGTCCCCTCTCTCTCTCTCAGGGAGATATCTGTACACTGACTGGTGTCTCTCAGTCCCCTCTCTCTCTCTCAGGGAGATATCTGTACACTGACTGGTGTCTCTCAGTCCCCCCTCTCAGGGAGATATCTGTACACTGATTGGTGTCTCTCAGTCCCCTCTCTCTCTCTCTCAGGGAGATATCTGTACACTGACTGGTGTCTCTCAGTCCCCTCTCTCAGGGAGATATCTGTATACTGACTGGTGTCTCTCAGTCCCCTCTCTCAGGGAGATATCTGTACACTCACTGGTGTCTCTCAGTCCCCTCTCTCTCTCAGGGAGATATCTGTACACTGACTGGTGTCTCTCAGTCCCCCCTCTCAGGGAGATATCTGTACACTGACTGGTGTCTCTCAGTCCCCTCTCTCTCTCAGGGAGATATCTGTACACTCACTGGAGTCTCTCAGTCCTCTCTCTCTCTCAGGGAGATATCTGTACACTCACTGGTGTCTCTCAGTCCGGTCTCTCCCTCAGGGAGATATCTGTACACTGACTGGTGTCTCTCAGTCCTCTCTCTCTCTCAGGGAGATATCTGTACACTCACTGGTGTCTCTCAGTCCCCTCTCTCTCTCAGGGAGATATCTGTACACTGACCGGTGTCTCTCAGTCCCCACACTCCCTCAGGGAGATAACTGTACACTCACTGGTGTCTCTCAGTCCCCTCTCTCTCAGGGAAATATTTGTACACTGCCTGGTGTCTCTCAGTCCCCCCTCTCTCTCTCCCTCGGGGAGATATCTGTACACTGAGTGGTGTTTCTCAGTCCCCTCTCTCCCTCAGGGAGATATCTGTACACTGACTGGTGTCTCTCAGTCCCCTCTCTCCCTCAGGGAGATATCTGTACACTGACTGGTGTCTCTCAGTCCCCTCTCTCAGGGAGATATCTGTACACTGCCTGGTGTCTCTCAGTCCCCCCTCTCCCTCAGGAGATATCTGTACACTGACTGGTGTCTCTCAGTCCCCTCTCTCTCTCTCAGGGAGATATCTGTACACTGACTGGTGTCTCTCAGTCCCCCCTCTCAGGGAGATATCTGTACACTGACTGGTGTCTCTCAGTCCCCTCTCTCAGGGAGATTCTGTACACTGTCTGGTGTCTCTCAGTCCCCCCTCTCAGGGAGATATCTGTACACTGACTGCTGTCTCTCAGTCCGCTCTCTCTCAGGGAGATATCTGTACACTGACTGGTGTCTCTCAGTCCCCCCTCTCAGGGAGATATCTGTACACTGACTGGTGTCTCTCAGTCCCCCCTCTCTCTCTCAGGGAGATATCTGTACACTGACTGGTGTCTCTCAGTCCCCTCTCTCTCTCTCAGGGAGATATCTGTACACTGACTGGTGTCTCTCAGTCCCCTCTCTCTCTCTCAGGGAGATATCTGTACACTGACTGGTGTCTCTCAGTCCCCTCTCTCTCTCTCAGGGAGATATCTGTACACTGACTGGTGTCTCTCAGTCCCCCCTCTCAGGGAGATATCTGTACACTGATTGGTGTCTCTCAGTCCCCTCCCCCTCAGGGAGATATCTGTACACTGACTGGTGTCTCTCAGTCCCCTCTCTCAGGGAGATATCTGTACACTGACTGGTGTCTCTCAGTCCCCTCCCCCTCAGGGAGATATCTGTACACTGACTGGTGTCTCTCAGTCCCCTCTCTCAGGGAGATATCTGTACACTGACTGGTGTCTCTCAGTCCCCTCTCTCAGGGAGATATCTGTACACTGACTGGTGTCTCTCAGTCCCCTCTCTCTCTCTCAGGGAGATATCTGTACACTGACTGGTGTCTCTCAGTCCCCCCTCTCAGGGAGATATCTGTACACTGACTGGTGTCTCTCAGTCCCCTCTCTCTCTCTCTCAGGGAGATATCTGTACACTGACTGGTGTCTCTCAGTCCCCTCTCTCAGGGAGATATCTGTACACTGACTGGTGTCTCTCAGTCCCCTCTCTCAGGGAGATATCTGTACACTCACTGGTGTCTCTCAGTCCCCTCTCTCTCTCAGGGAGATATCTGTACACTGACTGGTGTCTCTCAGTCCCCCCTCTCAGGGAGATATCTGTACACTGACTGGTGTCTCTCAGTCCCCTCTCTCTCTCAGGGAGATATCTGTACACTCACTGGAGTCTCTCAGTCCTCTCTCTCTCTCAGGGAGATATCTGTACACTCACTGGTGTCTCTCAGTCCGGTCTCTCCCTCAGGGAGATATCTGTACACTGACTGGTGTCTCTCAGTCCTCTCTCTCTCTCAGGGAGATATCTGTACACTCACTGGTGTCTCTCAGTCCCCTCTCTCTCTCAGGGAGATATCTGTACACTGACCGGTGTCTCTCAGTCCCCACACTCCCTCAGGGAGATAACTGTACACTCACTGGTGTCTCACAGTCCCCTCTCTCTCAGGGAAATATTTGTACACTGCCTGGTGTCTCTCAGTCCCCCCTCTCTCTCTCCCTCGGGGAGATATCTGTACACTGAGTGGTGTTTCTCAGTCCCCTCTCTCCCTCAGGGAGATATCTGTACACTGACTGGTGTCTCTCAGTCCCCTCTCTCCCTCAGGGAGATATCTGTACACTGACTGGTGTCTCTCAGTCCCCTCTCTCCCTCAGGGAGATATCTGTACACTGACTGGTGTCTCTCAGTCCCCTCTCTCCCTCAGGGAGATATCTGTACACTGACTGGTGTCTCTCAGGGAGATATCTGTACACTGACTGGTGTCTCTCAGTACTCTCTCTCCCTCAGGGAGATATCTGTACACTGACTAGTGTCTCTCAGTCCCCCCATCTCTCAGGGAGATATCTGTACAATGACTGGTGTCTCTCAGTCCCCCCTCTCTCTCAGGGAGATATCTGTAAACTGACTGGTGTCTCTCTGCCTCTCTCAGGGAGATATCTGTACACTCACTGGTGTCTCTCAGGGAGATATCTGTACTCTCACTGGTGTCTCTCAGTCCTCTCTCTCCCTCAGGGAGATATCTGTACACTGACTGGTGTCTCTCAGTCCCCTCTCTCTCTCTCAGGGAGATATCTGTACACTCACTGGTGTCTCTCAGTCCCCTCTCTCTCTCTCTCAGGGAGATATCTGTACACTGACTGGTGTCTCTCAGTCCCCTCTCTCTCTCAGGGAGATATCTGTACACTGACTGGTGTCTCTCAGTCCCCTCCCCCTCAGGGAGATATCTGTACACTGACTGGTGTCTCTCAGTCCCCTCTCTCAGGGAGATATCTGTACACTGACTGGTGTCTCTCAGTCCCCTCTCTCAGGGAGATATCTGTACACTGACTGGTGTCTCTCAGTCCCCTCTCTCTCTCTCAGGGAGATATCTGTACACTGACTGGTGTCTCTCAGTCCCCCCTCTCAGGGAGATATCTGTACACTGACTGGTGTCTCTCAGTCCCCTCTCTCTCTCTCTCAGGGAGATATCTGTACACTGACTGGTGTCTCTCAGTCCCCTCTCTCAGGGAGATATCTGTACACTGACTGGTGTCTCTCAGTCCCCTCTCTCAGGGAGATATCTGTACACTCACTGGTGTCTCTCAGTCCCCTCTCTCTCTCAGGGAGATATCTGTACACTGACTGGTGTCTCTCAGTCCCCCCTCTCAGGGAGATATCTGTACACTGACTGGTGTCTCTCAGTCCCCTCTCTCTCTCAGGGAGATATCTGTACACTCACTGGAGTCTCTCAGTCCTCTCTCTCTCTCAGGGAGATATCTGTACACTCACTGGTGTCTCTCAGTCCGGTCTCTCCCTCAGGGAGATATCTGTACACTGACTGGTGTCTCTCAGTCCTCTCTCTCTCTCAGGGAGATATCTGTACACTCACTGGTGTCTCTCAGTCCCCTCTCTCTCTCAGGGAGATATCTGTACACTGACCGGTGTCTCTCAGTCCCCACACTCCCTCAGGGAGATAACTGTACACTCACTGGTGTCTCACAGTCCCCTCTCTCTCAGGGAAATATTTGTACACTGCCTGGTGTCTCTCAGTCCCCCCTCTCTCTCTCCCTCGGGGAGATATCTGTACACTGAGTGGTGTTTCTCAGTCCCCTCTCTCCCTCAGGGAGATATCTGTACACTGACTGGTGTCTCTCAGTCCCCTCTCTCCCTCAGGGAGATATCTGTACACTGACTGGTGTCTCTCAGTCCCCTCTCTCCCTCAGGGAGATATCTGTACACTGACTGGTGTCTCTCAGTCCCCTCTCTCCCTCAGGGAGATATCTGTACACTGACTGGTGTCTCTCAGGGAGATATCTGTACACTGACTGGTGTCTCTCAGTACTCTCTCTCCCTCAGGGAGATATCTGTACACTGACTAGTGTCTCTCAGTCCCCCCATCTCTCAGGGAGATATCTGTACAATGACTGGTGTCTCTCAGTCCCCCCTCTCTCTCAGGGAGATATCTGTAAACTGACTGGTGTCTCTCTGCCTCTCTCAGGGAGATATCTGTACACTCACTGGTGTCTCTCAGGGAGATATCTGTACACTGACTGGTGTCTCTCAGTCCCCTCTCTCTCTCAGGGAGATATCTGTACACTGACTGGTGTCTCTCAGTCCCCTCTCTCTCTCAGGGAGATATCTGTACACTGACTGGTGTCTCTCAGTCCTCTCTCTCTCTCAGGGAGATATCTGTCCACTCACTGGTGGCTCTCAGTCCCCTCTCTCTCTCAGGGAGATATCTGTACACTCACTAGTGTCTCTCAGTCCCGTCTCTCCCTCAGGGAGATATCTGTACACTGACTGGTGTCTCTCAGTCCCCACTCTCCCTCAGGGAGATAACTGTACACTCACTGGTGTCTCTCAGTCCTCTCTCTCCCTCAGGGAGATATCTGTACACTGACTGGTGTCTCTCAGTCCCCTCTCTCTCAGGGAAATATTTGTACACTGCCTGGTGTCTCTCAGTCCCCCCTCTCTCTCTCTCCCTCGGGGAGATATCTGTACACTGACTGGTGTCTCTCAGTCCCCTCTCTCCCTCAGGGAGATATCTGTACACTGACTGGTGTCTCTCAGTCCCCTCTCTCCCTCAGGGAGATATCTGTACACTGACTGGTGTCTCTCAGTCCCCTCTCTCCCTCAGGGAGATATCTGTACAATGACTGGTGTCTCTCAGGGAGATATCTGTACACTGACTGGTGTCTCTCAGTCCTCTCTCTCCCTTAGGGAGATATCTGTACACTGACTAGTGTCTCTCAGTCCCCCCATCTCTCAGGGAGATATCTGTACAATGACTGGTGTCTCTCAGTCCCCCCTCTCTCTCAGGGAGATATCTGTAAACTGACTGGTGTCTCTCTGCCTCTCTCAGGGAGATATCTGTACACTGACTGGTGTCTCTCAGTCCCCTCTCTCTCTCAGGGAGATATCTGCACTCTCACTGGTGTCTCTCAGTCCTCTCTCTCCCTCAGGGAGATAGCTGTACAATGACTGGTGTCTCTCAGTCCCCTCTCTCCCTCAGGGAGATATCTGTACACTGCCTGGTGTCTCTCAGTCCCCCCTCTCTCTCTCAGGGAGATATCTGTGCACTGACTGGTGTCACTCAGTCCCCTCTCTCCCTCAGGGAGATATCTGTACACGGACTGGTGTCTCTCAGTCCCCTCTCCCTCAGCGAGATATTTGTACACTGACTGGTGTCTCTCAGTCCCCCCTCTCTCTCTCTCAGGGAGATATCTGTACACTGATTGCTGTCTCTCCCCTCTCTCTCTCAGGGAGATATCTGTACACTGACTGGTGTCTCTCAGTCACCCCTCTCCCTCAGGAGATATCTGTACACTGACTGGTGTCTCTCAGTCCCCTCTCTACCTCAGGGAGATATCTGTACACTGACTGGTATCTCTCAGTCCCCTCTCTCTCCCGCTCTCAGGGAGATATCTGTACACTGACTGGTGTCTCTCAGTCCCCTCTCTCTCTCAGGGGGATATCTGTACACTGACTGGTGTCTCTCAGTCCCCTCTCTCTCCCGCTCTCAGGGAGATATCTGTACACTGACTGGTGTCTCTCAGTCCCCTCTCTCTCTCTCTCTCAGGGAGATATCTGTACACTGACTGGTGTCTCTCAGTCCCCTCTCTCAGGGAGACATCTGTACACTGACTGGTGTCTCTCGGTCCCCTCTCTCTCTCAGGAAGATATCTGTACGCTGACTGATGTCTCTCAGTCCCCTCTCTCTCCCTCAGGGAGATATCTGTACACTGACTGGTGTCTCTCAGTCCCCCCTCTCTCCCTCAGGGAGATATCTGTACACTCACTGGTGTCTCTCAGTCCCCTCTCTCTCTCAGGGAGATATCTGTACACTGACTGGTGTCTCTCAGTCCCCTCTCTCTCTCAGGGAGATATCTGTACACTGACTGGTGTCTCTCAGTCCCCTCTCTCTCTCAGGGAGATATCTGTACACTCACTGGAGTCTCTCAGTCCTCTCTCTCTCTCAGGGAGATATCTGTACACTCACTGGTGTCTCTCAGTCCCGTCTCTTCCTCAGGGAGATATCTGTACACTGACTGGTGTCTCTCAGTCCCCACTCTCCCTCAGGGAGATAACTGTACACTCACTGGTGTCTCTCAGTCCTCTCTCTCCCTCAGGGAGATATCTGTACACTGACAGGTGTCTCTCAGTCCCCTCTCTCTCAGGAAAATATTTGTACACTGCCTGGTGTCTCTCAGTCCCCCCTCTCTCTCTCCCTCAGGGAGATATCTGTACACTGACTGGTGTCTCTCAGTCCCCTCTCTCTCTCAGGGAGATATCTGTACACTGACTGGTGTCTCTCAGTCCCCTCTCTCCCTCAGGGAGATATCTGTACAACGACTGGTGTCTCTCAGTCCCCTCTCTCTCTCAGGGAGATATCTGTACAATGACTGGTGTCTCTCAGTCCCCTCTCTCTCTCAGGGAGATATCTGTACACTCACTGGAGTCTCTCAGTCCTCTCTCTCCCTCAGGGAGATATCTGTACACTGACTAGTGTCTCTCAGTCCCCCCATCTCTCAGGGAGATATCTGTACAATGACTGGTGTCTCTCAGTCCCCCCTCTCTCTCAGGGAGATATCTGTAAACTGACTGGTGTCTCTCTGCCTCTCTCAGGGAGATATCTGTACACTGACTGGTGTCTCTCAGTCCCCTCTCTCTCTCAGGGAGATATCTGTACGCTGACTGGTGTCTCTCAGTCCCCTCTCTCTCTCAGGGAGATATCTGTACGCTGACTGATGTCTCTCAGTCCCCTCTCTCTCTCAGGGAGATATCTGTACGCTGACTGGTGTCTCTCAGTCCCCTCTCTCTCTCAGGGAGATATCTGTACGCTGACTGATGTCTCTCAGTCCCCTCTCTCTCCCTCAGGGAGATATCTGTACAATGAGTGGTGTCTCTCAGTCACCTCTCTCTCTCAGGGAGATATCTGTACACTGACTGGTGTCTCTCAGTCCCCTCTCTCTCTCAGGGAGATATCTGTACACTGACTGGTGTCTCTCAGTCCCCTCTCTCCCTCAGGGAGATATCTGTACAATGACTGGTGTCTCTCAGTCCCCTCTCTCTCTCAGGGAGATATCTGTACAATGACTGGTGTCTCTCAGTCCCCTCTCTCGCTCAGGGAGATATCTGTACACTCACTGGAGTCTCTCAGTCCTCTCTCTCCCTCAGGGAGATATCTGTACACTGACTAGTGTGTCTCAGTCCCCCCATCTCTCAGGGAGATATCTGTACAATGACTGGTGTCTCTCAGTACCCCCTCTCTCTCAGGGAGATATCTGTAAACTGACTGGTGTCTCTCTGCCTCTCTCAGGGAGATATCTGTACACTGACTGGTGTCTCTCAGTCCCCTCTCTCTCTCAGGGAGATATCTGTACTCTCACTGGTGTCTCTCAGTCCTCTCTCTCCCTCAGGGAGATATCTGTACAATGACTGGTGTCTCTCAGTCCCCTCTCTCCCTCAGGGAGATATCTGTACACTGCCTGGTGTCTCTCAGTCCCCCCTCTCTCTCTCAGGGAGATATCTGTACACTGACTGGTGTCACTCAGTCCCCTCTCTCCCTCAGGGAGATATCTGTACACGGACTGGTGTCTCTCAGTCCCCTCTCTCCCTCAGGGAGATATCTGTACAATGACTGGTGTCTCTCAGTCCCCTCTCTCCCTCAGGCAGATATCTGTACACTGACTGGTGTCTCTCAGTCCCCTCTCTCTCAGGGAGATATCTGTACACTGACTGGTGTCTCTCAGTCCCCTCTCTCTCAGGGAGATATCTGTACACTGACTAGTGTCTCTCAGTCCCCCCATCTCTCAGGGAGATATCTGTACAATGGCTGGTGTCTCTCAGTCCCCCCTCTCTCTCAGGGAGGTATCTGTAAACTGACTGGTGTCTCTCAGTCCCCTCTCTCTCAGGGTGATATCTGTACAATGACTGGTGTCTCTCAGTCCCCTCTCTCTCTCAGGGAGATATCTGTACACTGACTGGTGTCTCTCAGACCTCTCTCTCCCTCAGGGAGATATCTGTACACTGACTGGTGTCTCTCAGTCCCCTCTCTCTCAGGGAGATATCTGTACACTGACTGGTGTCTCTCAGTCCCCTCTCCCTCAGGGACATATCTGTACACTGACTGGTGTCTCTCAGTCCCCTCTCTCTCAGGAAGATATCTGTACACTGACTAGTGTCTCTCAGTCCCCCCATCTCTCAGGGAGATATCTGTACAATGACTGGTGTCTCTCAGTCCCCCCTCTCTCTCAGGGAGATATCTGTAAACTGACTGGTGTGTCTCTGCCTCTCTCAGGGAGATATCTGTACACTGACTGGTGTCTCTCAGTCCCCCCTCTCCCTCAGGGAGATATCTGTACACTGACTGGTGTCTCTCAGTCCGCTCTCTCTCCCTCAGGGCGATATCTGTACACTGACTGGTGTCTCGCAGTCCCCTCTCCCTCATGGAGATATCTGTACACTGACTGGTGTCTCTCAGTCCCCTCTCTCTCTCTCTCTCAGGGAGATATCTGTACTCTCACTGGTGTCTCTCAGTCCCCTCTCTCCCTCAGGGACATATCTGTACACTGACTGGTGTCTCTCAGTCCCTTCTCTCTCTCAGGAAGATATCTGTACACTGACTAGTGTCTCTCAGTCCCCCCATCTCTCAGGGAGATATCTGTACAATGACTGGTGTCTCTCAGTCCCCTCTCTCTCTCTCAGGGAGATATCTCTACACTGACTGGTGTCTCTCAGTCCCATCTCTCCCTCAGCGAGATATTTGTACACTGACTGGTGTCTCTCAGTCCCCCCTCTCTCTCTCTCTCAGGGAGATATCTGTACACTGATTGCTGTCTCTCCCCTCTCTCTCTCAGGGAGATATCTGTACACTGACTGGTGTCTCTCAGTCCCCCCTCTCCCTCAGGAGATATCTGTACACTGACTGGTGTCTCTCAGTCCCCTCTCTCTCTCAGGGGGATATCTGTACACTGACTGGTGTCTCTCAGTCCCCTCTCTCTCCCGCTCTCAGGGGGATATCTGTACACTGACTGGTGTCTCTCAGTCCCCTCTATTCCTCAGGGAGATATCTGTACACTGACTGGTGTCTCTCACTAACTCTCTCTCTCAGGGAGATATCTGTGCATGAACTGGTGTCTCAGTCCCCTCTCTCTCTCTCAGGGAGATATCTGTACAATGACTGGTGTCTCTCAGTCCCCTCTCTCCCTCAGGGAGATATCTGTACACTGACTGGTGTCTCTCAGACCCCTCTCTCCCTCAGGGAGATATCTGTACAATGACTGGTGTCTCTCAGTCCCCTCTCCCTCAAGGAGATATCTGTACACTAACTGGTGTCTCGCAGTCCCATCCCTCTCTCTGTCTCTCAGGGAGGTACTGAGTGGTCTCTTGTTTCTCCTTACCTTGATTCCATCCACAGTGATTTTGAAGACTGGATTGTTAAATTTCACAGCCCTCCAGAATTTGGGCTTGCTCTCAGACAGCAGGTTGCGTCCGTACTTTTCCAGAATGTTTAAAGCTCTGCTGATGGTGATCAGCCCATCGTTCTGCTAGATAGGCAACGGAGGGAGCGTTACAGAGAGAGAGAGAGAGAGACAGCAAATGTCAGAGAGAGGGAAAACGGGGAGGGGGAGGGGGAGAGACGGGGAGGGGGAGGGGAGAGACGGGGAGGGGGAGGGGGAGAGACGGGGAGGGGGAGGGGGAGAGGCGGGGAGGGGGAGGGGGAGAGGCGGGGAGGGGGAGGGGGAGAGGCGGGGAGGGGGAGGGGGAGAGGCGGGGAGGGGGAGGGGGAGGGGGAGAGGCGGGGAGGGGGAGGGGGAGAGGCGGGGAGGGGGAGGGGGAGAGGCGGGGAGGGGGAGAGGCGGGGAGGGGGAGGGGGAGGGGCGGGGAGGGGGAGGGGAGGGGCGGGGAGGGGGAGGGGCGGGGAGGGGGAGGGGCGGGGAGGGGGAGGGGCGGGGAGGGGGAGGGGCGGGGAGGGGGAGGGGCGGGGAGGGGGAGGGGCGGGGAGGGGGAGGGGCGGGGAGGGGGAGGGGCGGGGAGGGGGAGGGGCGGGGAGGGGGAGGGGCGGGGAGGGGGAGGGGCGGGGAGGGGGAGGGGCGGGGAGGGGGAGGGGCGGGGAGGGGGACGGGCGGGGAGGGGGAGGGGGGGGAGGGGAGGGGCGGGGAGGGGGAGGGGCGGGGAGGGGGAGGGGCGGGGAGGGGGAGGGGCGGGGAGGGGGGGAGGCGGGGAGGGGGAGGGGGAGGGGCGAGAGACGGGGAGGGGGAGGGGCGAGAGAGAGGGGGAGGGGCGAGAGACGGGGAGGGGAGGGGCGAGAGACGGGGAGGGGGAGGGGCGAGAGACGGGGAGGGGGAGGGGCGAGAGACGGGGAGGGGGAGGGGCGAGAGACGGGGAGGGGGAGGGGCGAGAGACGGGGAGGGGCGAGAGACGGGGAGGGGCGAGAGACGGGGAGGGGCGAGAGACGGGGAGGGGCGAGAGACGGGGAGGGGCGAGAGACGGGGAGGGGGGAGAGACGGGGAGGGGGGAGAGACGGGGAGGGGGGAGAGACGGGGAGGGGGGAGAGACGGGGAGGGGGGAGAGACGGGGAGGGGGGAGAGACGGGGAGGGGGGAGAGACGGGGAGGGGGGAGAGACGGGGAGGGGGGAGAGACGGGGAGGGGGGAGAGACGGGGAGGGGGGAGAGACGGGGAGGGGGGAGAGACGGGGGGGCGAGAGACGGGGGGGCGAGAGACGGGGGGGCGAGAGACGGGGGGGCGAGAGACGGGGGGGGCGAGAGACGGGGGGGGGCGAGAGACGGGGGGGGGCGAGAGACGGGGGGGCGAGAGACGGGGGGGGCGAGAGACGGGGGGGGCGAGAGACGGGGGGGGCGAGAGACGGGGGGGGGCGAGAGACGGGGGGGGGCGAGAGACGGGGGGGGGGCGAGAGACGGGGGGGGGCGAGAGACGGGGGGGGGGCGAGAGACGGGGGGGGGGCGAGAGACGGGGGGGGCGAGAGACGGGGGGGGGCGAGAGACGGGGGGGGCGAGAGACGGGGGGGCGAGAGACGGGGGGGGGCGAGAGACGGGGGGGGGGGGCGAGAGACGGGGGGGGGGGCGAGAGACGGGGGGGGGGCGAGAGACGGGGGGGGCGAGAGACGGGGGGGGGCGAGAGACGGGGCGGGGCGAGAGACGGGGCGGGGCGAAGACGGGGGGGGGGGCGAGAGACACGGGGGGGGCGAGAGACACGGGGGGGGCGAGAGACACGGGGGGGAGAGAGACACGGGGGGGAGAGAGACACGGGGGGGAGAGAGACACGGGGGGGAGAGAGACACGGGGGGGAGAGAGACACGGGGGGGAGAGAGACACGGGGGGGAGAGAGACACGGGGGGGGAGAGACACGGGGGGGGGAGAGACACGGGGGGGGGAGAGACACGGGGGGGGAGAGACACGGGGGGGGGAGAGACACGGGGGGGGGGGAGACACGGGGGGGGAGAGACACGGGGGGGGAGAGACACGGGGGGGGAGAGACACGGGGGGGGGAGAGACACGGGGGGGGGAGAGACACGGGGGGGGGAGAGACACGGGGGGGGGAGAGACACGGGGGGGGGAGAGACACGGGGGGGGGAGAGACACGGGGGGGGGAGAGACACGGGGGGGGGAGAGACACGGGGGGGGGAGAGAGAGACACGGGGGGGGAGAGAGAGACACGGGGGGGGGGGGAGACACGGGGGGGGGGGGAGACACGGGGGGGGGAGAGAGACACGGGGGGGGGAGAGAGACACGGGGGGGGGGAGAGAGACACGGGGGGGGGGAGAGAGACACGGGGGGGGGGAGAGAGACACGGGGGGGGGGGAGAGAGACACGGGGGGGGGAGAGAGACACGGGGGGGGGGGGGGAAGAGACACGGGGGGGGGGGAGAGAGACACGGGGGGGGGGGAGAGAGACACGGGGGGGGGAGAGAGACACGGGGGGGGGGGGGAAGAGACACGGGGGGGGGGGAGACACGGGGGGGGGGGAAGAGAGAGACACGGGGGGGGGGGGGGGAAGAGACATGGGGGGAGAGACATGGTGGTAGATGGGGGGGGGGGGGGGGAGAAGGGTGTTCTGGGTCACACAGAGTTGGCCAAGAATGGAGTGCCAAGGTCCCAATGCCACTCCATCTCGCGCCCCACGCTCCCCGTTTGCGTAATGTTCCGGGCACTCACCCTCACCACCAGGTTCTCCCGCAGCACTCCGGGCACGTCCACCTCCTGGTACCTGCTCTCCAGAGGATACGGTGTCTGCACCAGTTCCCACAGCACAGAGCTCAGCAGCTGGGGCTGGCCTGTGGTCAGTGCCAACACCGCGCGCTCCCTCAGCACCACCTGCTCATCCTCACCCAGGGCGGGCATCATCCGGTAAACTCCCTGCCAGGGGGAGAGGGGAGGGCGAGAGAACACAGTGGGTCAGTGGGGACTGAGAGAGAGAGAGCGGGTCAGTGGGGACAGAGAGGGAGTGTTGTCAGTGGGGAGTGAGTGTGTGTGTGTGTCAGTGGGGACACAGAGAGAGAGAGTGTCAGTGGGGACTGAGTGAGAGAGAGAGTGTGTCAGTGGGGACAGAGAGAGAGAGAGAGAGTGTCAGTGGGGACTGAGAGAGAGAGAGTGTCAGTGGGGACAGAGAGAGAGTGTGTGCAGTGGGGTCAGAGAGAGAGAGTGAGTGTGTCAGTGGGGTCAGAGAGAGAGTGTGTCAGTGGGGTCAGAGAGAGAGTATCAGTGGGGACAGAGAGAGAGTGTCAGTGGGGACAGAGAGAGAGTGTGTGTCAGTGGGGTCAGAGAGAGAGAGTGTGTGTCAGTGGGGTCAGAGAGAGAGAGTGAGTGTGTCAGTGGGGGACAGAGAGAGTGCGTCAGTGGGGTCACAGAGAGAGAGAGAGAGAGTGTCAGTGGGGTCAGAGAGAGAGTGTGTCAGTGGTCAGAGAGAGAGAGTGTCAGTGGGGGACAGAGAGAGTGCGTCAGTGGGGTCACAGAGAGAGAGAGAGTGTCAGTGGGGTCAGAGAGAGAGTGTGTCAGTGGGGTCAGAGAGAGAGTGTGTCAGTGGGGTCAGAGAGAGAGTGTCTCAGTGGGGTCAGAGAGAGAGAGTGTCAGTGGGGTCAGAGAGAGAGTGTGTCAGTGGGGTCAGAGAGAGAGTGTGTCAGTGGGGTCAGAGAGAGAGTGTGTCAGTGGGGTCAGAGAGAGTGTGTCAGTGGGGTCAGAGAGAGTGTGTCAGTGGGGTCAGAGAGAGAGAGTGTGTCAGTGGGGGCAGAGAGAGAGTGTGTCATTGGGGACAGAGAGAGAGTGTGTGTCAGTGGGGACAGAGAGAGAGAGTGTGTCAGTGGGCACAGAGAGAGAGTGTGCCAGTGGGCACAGAGAGAGAGTGTGCCAGTGGGCACAGAGAGAGAGTGTGCCAGTGGGCACAGAGAGAGAGTGTGTCAGTGGGCACAGAGAGAGAGTGTGTCAGTGGGCACAGAGAGAGAGTGTGTCAGTGGGGACAGAGAGAGAGTGTGTCAGTGGGCACAGAGAGTGACTGTGTCAGTGGGCACAGAGAGTGACTGTGTCAGTGGGCACAGAGAGTGACTGTGTCAGTGGGCACAGAGAGAGAGTGTGTCAGTGGGCACAGAGAGAGAGTGTGTCAGTGGGCACAGAGAGAGAGTGTGTCAGTGGGGACTGAGAGAGAGTGTGTCAGTGGGGACTGAGAGAGAGTGTGTCAGTGGGGACTGAGAGAGAGTGTGTCAGTGGGGACTGAGAGAGAGTGTGTCAGTGGGGACTGAGAGAGAGTGTGTCAGTGGGGACTGAGAGAGAGTGTGTCAGTGGGGACTGAGAGAGAGTGTGTCAGTGGGGTCAGAGAGAGAGTGTCAGTGGGGTCAGAGAGAGAGTTTGTGTCAGTGGGGACTGAGAGAGAGTGTCAGTGGGGTCAGAGAGAGAGAGTGTGTCTATGAGGACTGAGAGAGAGAGTGTCAGTGGGGACTGAGAGAGAGTGTGTCCGTGGGGACAGAGAGAGAGTGTGTCAGTGAGGACAGAGACAGAGGGAGAGTGTCAGTGAGGACAGAGACAGAGACAGAGAGAGAGAGAGAGTGTGTCAGTGAGGACAGAGAGAGAGAGACAGAGAGAGAGAGTGTCAGTGGGGACAGAGAGAGAGAGAGAGTGTGTCAGTGGGGACAGAGAGAGAGAGTGTGTCAGGGGGACAGAGAGAGAGAGTGTGTCAGCTGGGACAGAGAGACAGAGTGTTTCAGCAGGAACAGAGAGAGAGAGTTTGTGTCAGTGGGGAGAGAGAGAGAGTGTTTCAGTGGGCACAGTGAGTGAGTGTGTCAGTGGGGACACAGAGAGAGTGTGTGTCAGTGAGGACAGAGAGAGTGTGTGTCTATGAGGATTGAGAGAGAGAGTGAGTGTGTCAGTGGAAGACAGAGAATGTGTCAGTGGGGACTGAGAGAGAGTGTGTGTCAGTGGGGACTGAGAGAGAGTGTGTGTCAGTGGGGACTGAGAGAGAGTGTGTGTCAGTGGGGACTGAGAGAGAGTGTGTCAGTGGGGACTGAGAGAGAGTGTGTCAGTGGGGACTGAGAGAGAGTGTGTCAGTGGGGACTGAGAGAGAGTGTGTCAGTGGGGACTGAGAGAGAGTGTGTCAGTGGGGACTGAGAGAGAGTGTGTCAGTGGGGACTGAGAGAGAGTGTGTCAGTGGGGACTGAGAGAGAGTGTGTCAGTGGGGACTGAGAGAGAGTGTGTCAGTGGGGACTGAGAGAGAGTGTGTCAGTGGGGACTGAGAGTGTGTCAGTGGGGACTGAGAGAGAGTGTGTCAGTGGGGACTGAGAGAGAGTGTGTCAGTGGGGACTGAGAGAGAGTGTGTCAGTGGGGACTGAGAGAGAGTGTGTCAGTGGGGACTGAGAGAGAGTGTGTCAGTGGGGACTGAGAGAGAGTTTGTGTCAGTGGGGACTGAGAGAGAGTGTCAGTGGGGTCAGAGAGAGAGAGTGTGTCTATGAGGACTGAGAGAGAGAGTGTCAGTGGGGACTGAGAGAGAGTGTGTCCGTGGGGACAGAGAGAGAGTGTGTCAGTGAGGACAGAGACAGAGGGAGAGTGTCAGTGAGGACAGAGAGAGAGAGAGAGAGAGAGAGAGAGAGAGAGTGTCAGTGAGGACAGAGAGAGAGAGACAGAGAGAGAGAGTGTCAGTGGGGACAGAGAGAGAGAGAGAGTGTGTCAGTGGGGACAGAGAGAGAGAGTGTGTCAGGGGGACAGAGAGAGAGAGTGTGTCAGCTGGGACAGAGAGACAGAGTGTTTCAGCAGGAACAGAGAGAGAGAGTTTGTGTCAGTGGGGAGAGAGAGAGAGTGTTTCAGTGGGCACAGTGAGTGAGTGTGTCAGTGGGGACACAGAGAGAGTGTGTGTCAGTGAGGACAGAGAGAGTGTGTGTCTATGAGGATTGAGAGAGAGAGTGAGTGTGTCAGTGGAAGACAGAGAATGTGTCAGTGGGGACTGAGAGAGAGTGTGTGTCAGTGGGGTCAGAGAGAGAGTGAGTGTGTCAGTGGAAGACAGAGAATGTGTCAGTGGGGACAGAGAGAGAGTGTGTGTCAGTGGGGTCAGAGAGAGAGAGTGTTTCAGCGGGGGCAGAGAGAGAGTGTGATTCAGCGGGGGCAGAGAGAGAGAGAGTGTTTCAGCGGGGGCAGAGAGAGAGAGTGTTTCAGCGGGGGCAGAGAGAGAGAGAGAGTTTCAGCGGGGGCAGAGAGAGAGAGGGTTTCAGCGGGGGCAGAGAGGGAGAGAGTTTCAGCGGGGGCAGAGAGGGAGAGAGTTTCAGCGGGGGCAGAGAGGGAGAGAGTTTCAGCGGGGGCAGAGAGAGAGAGTTTCAGCGGGGGCAGAGAGAGAGAGAGTTTCAGCGGGGGCAGAGAGAGAGAGAGTTTCAGCGGGGGCAGAGAGAGAGAGAGAGTTTCAGCGGGGGCAGAGAGAGAGAGAGTGTTTCAGCGGGGGCAGAGAGAGAGAGAGTTTCAGCGGGGGCAGAGAGAGAGAGAGTTTCAGCGGGGGCAGAGAGAGAGAGAGTTTCAGCGGGGGCAGAGAGAGAGAGAGTTTCAGCGGGGGCAGAGAGAGAGAGAGTTTCAGCGGGGGCAGAGAGAGAGAGAGTTTCAGCGGGGGCAGAGAGAGAGAGAGTTTCAGCGGGGGCAGAGAGAGAGAGAGTTTCAGCGGGGGCAGAGAGAGAGAGAGTTTCAGCGGGGGCAGAGAGAGAGAGAGTTTCAGCGGGGGCAGAGAGAGAGAGAGTTTCAGCGGGGGCAGAGAGAGAGAGAGTTTCAGCGGGGGCAGAGAGAGAGAGAGTTTCAGCGGGGGCAGAGAGAGAGAGAGTTTCAGCGGGGGCAGAGAGAGAGAGAGTTTCAGCGGGGGCAGAGAGAGAGAGAGTTTCAGCGGGGGCAGAGAGAGAGAGAGTTTCAGCGGGGGCAGAGAGAGAGAGAGTTTCAGCGGGGGCAGAGAGAGAGAGAGTTTCAGCGGGGGCAGAGAGAGAGAGAGTTTCAGCGGGGGCAGAGAGAGAGAGAGTTTCAGCGGGGGCAGAGAGAGAGAGAGTTTCAGCGGGGGCAGAGAGAGAGAGAGTTTCAGCGGGGGCAGAGAGAGAGAGAGTTTCAGCGGGGGCAGAGAGAGAGAGAGTTTCAGCGGGGGCAGAGAGAGAGAGAGTTTCAGCGGGGGCAGAGAGAGAGAGAGTTTCAGCGGGGGCAGAGAGAGAGAGTTTCAGCGGGGGCAGAGAGAGAGAGAGTTTCAGCGGGGGCAGAGAGAGAGTTTCAGCAGGGGCAGAGAGAGAGAGTGTGTCAGTGGGGACTGAGTGAGAGAGTGTGTCAGTGGGGACAGAGAGAGTGTGTGTCAGTGGGGACAGAGAGAGAGAGTGTGTGTCAGTGGGGACAGAGAGAGAGTGTTTCAGCGGGGACTGAGAAAGAGAGAGAGAGTGTGTCAATGGGGACAGAGAGAGTGTGTGTCAGTGGGGACAGAGAGAGTGTGTGTCAGTGGGGACAGAGAGAGAGAGTGTGTCAGTGGGGACAGAGAGAGAGAGTGTGTCAGTGGGGACAGAGAGAGAGAGTGTGTCAGTGGGGACAGAGAGAGAGAGTGTGTCAGTGGGGATTGAGAGAGAGAGAGAGTGTGTCAGTGGGGACTGAGAGAGAGAGTGTGTCAGTGGGGACAGAGAGAGAGTGTGTCAGTGGGGACAGAGAGAGAGTGTGTCAGTGGGGACAGAGAGAGAGTGTGTCAGTGGGGACAGAGAGAGAGTGTGTCAGTGGGGACAGAGAGAGAGTGTGTCAGTGGGGACAGAGAGAGAGTGTGTCAGTGGGGACAGAGAGAGAGTGTGTCAGTGGGGACAGAGAGAGAGTGTGTCAGTGGGGACAGAGAGAGAGTGTGTCAGTGGGGACAGAGAGAGAGTGTGTCAGTGGGGACAGAGAGTGTGTCAGTGGGGACTGAGAGAGAGAGTGTGTGTCAGTGGGGACAGAGAGAGAGTGTTTCTGCGGGGACTGAGAAAGAGAGAGAGAGTGTGTCAATGGGGACAAATTGAGAGAGTGTGTGAGTCAGTGGGGACAGAGAGAGAGTGTGTCAGTGGGGACAGCGAGAGTGTGTGAGTCAGTGGGGACAGAGAGAGTGTGTGAGTCAGTGGGGACAGAGAGTGTGTGAGTCAGTGGGGACAGAGAGAGTGTGTGTGTCAGTGGGGACAGAGAGAGTGTGTGTGTCAGTGGGGACAGAGAGAGTGTGTGTGTCAGTGGGGACAGAGAGAGAGAGTGAGAGTCAGTGGGGACAGAGAGAGAGAGGGAGAGTCATTGGGGACAGAGAGAGTGTGTGTGTCAGTGGGGACAGAGAGAGTGTGTGTGTCAGTGGGAACAGAGAGAGTGTGTGTGTCAGTGGGGACAGAGAGAGTGTGTGTGTCAGTGGGGACAGAGAGAGAGAGTGTGTGTCAGTGGGGACAGAGAGAGAGTGTGTCAGTGGGGACAGAGAGAGAGTTTGTGTCAGTGGGGACAGAGAGAGAGTTTGTGTCAGTGGGGACAGAGAGAGAGAGGGAGAGTCATTGGGGACAGAGAGAGTGTGTGTGTCAGTGGGGACAGAGAGAGTGTGTGTCAGTGGGGACAGAGAGAGAGAGTTTGTGTCAGTGGGGACAGAGAGAGAGTGTTTCAGTGGGGACTGAGAGAGAGTGTTTCAGTGGGGACAGAGAGAGAGTGTGTCAGTGGGGACTGAGAAAGAGAGAGAGAGTGTGTCAGTGGGGACAGAGACAGAGGGAGAGTGTCAGTGAGGACAGAGACAGAGAGAGAGAGAGAGAGAGTGTGTCAGTGAGGACAGAGAGAGAGAGACAGAGAGAGAGAGTGTCAGTGGGGACAGAGAGAGAGAGAGTGTGTCAGTGGGGACAGAGAGAGAGAGTGTGTCAGGGGGACAGAGAGAGAGAGTGTGTCAGTGAGGACAGAGAGACAGAGTGTTTCAGCAGGAACAGAGAGAGAGAGTTTGTGTCAGTGGGGAGAGAGAGAGTGTGTTTCAGTGGGCACAGCAAGTGAGTGTGTCAGTGGGGACACAGAGAGAGTGTGTGTCAGTGGGGACTGAGAGAGAGAGTGTGTTTCAGTGGGGAGAGAGAGAGTGTGTTTCAGTGGGCACAGCAAGTGAGTGTGTCAGTGGGGACACAGAGAGAGTGTGTGTCAGTGGGGACTGAGAGAGAGAGAGAGTTTCAGCGGGGGCAGAGAGAGAGAGAGTTTCAGCGGGGGCAGAGAGAGAGAGAGTTTCAGCGGGGGCAGAGAGAGAGAGTTTCAGCGGGGGCAGAGAGAGAGAGTTTCAGCGGGGGCAGAGAGAGAGAGTTTCAGCAGGGGCAGAGAGAGAGAGAGTTTCAGCGGCGGCAGAGAGAGAGAGTGTGTCAGTGGGGACTGAGTGAGAGAGTGTGTCAGTGGGGACAGAGAGAGTGTGTGTCAGTGGGGACAGAGAGAGAGAGTGTGTGTCAGTGGGGACAGAGAGAGAGTGTTTCAGCGGGGACTGAGAAAGAGAGAGAGAGTGTGTCAATGGGGACAGAGAGAGAGTGTGTCAGTGGGGACAGAGAGAGAGTGTGTCAGTGGGGACAGAGAGAGAGTGTGTCAGTGGGGACAGAGAGAGAGTGTGTCAGTGGGGACAGAGAGAGAGTGTGTCAGTGGGGACAGAGAGAGAGTGTGTCAGTGGGGACAGAGAGAGAGTGTGTCAGTGGGGACAGAGAGAGAGTGTGTCAGTGGGGACAGAGAGAGAGTGTGTCAGTGGGGACAGAGAGAGAGTGTGTCAGTGGGGACAGAGAGAGAGTGTGTCAGTGGGGACAGAGAGAGAGTGTGTCAGTGGGGACAGAGAGAGAGTGTGTCAGTGGGGACAGAGAGAGAGTGTGTCAGTGGGGACAGAGAGAGAGTGTGTCAGTGGGGACAGAGAGTGTGTCAGTGGAGACTGAGAGAGAGAGTGTGTGTCAGTGGGGACAGAGAGAGAGTGTTTCTGCGGGGACTGAGAAAGAGAGAGAGAGTGTGTCAATGGGGACAAATTGAGAGAGTGTGTGAGTCAGTGGGGACAGAGAGAGAGTGTGTCAGTGGGGACAGCGAGAGTGTGTGAGTCAGTGGGGACAGAGAGAGTGTGTGAGTCAGTGGGGACAGAGAGAGTGTGTGTGTCAGTGGGGACAGAGAGAGTGTGTGTCAGTGGGGACAGAGAGAGAGAGTGAGAGTCAGTGGGGACAGAGAGAGAGAGGGAGAGTCATTGGGGACAGAGAGAGTGTGTGTGTCAGTGGGGACAGAGAGAGTGTGTGTGTCAGTGGGAACAGAGAGAGTGTGTGAGTCAGTGGGGACAGAGAGAGTGTGTGAGTCAGTGGGGACAGAGAGAGTGTGTGAGTCAGTGGGGACAGAGAGAGTGTGTGTGTCAGTGGGGACAGAGAGAGTGTGTGTGTCAGTGGGGACAGAGAGAGTGTGTGTCAGTGGGGACAGAGAGAGAGAGTGAGAGTCAGTGGGGACAGAGAGAGAGAGGGAGAGTCATTGGGGACAGAGAGAGTGTGTGTGTCAGTGGGGACAGAGAGAGTGTGTGTGTCAGTGGGAACAGAGAGAGTGTGTGTGTCAGTGGGAACAGAGAGAGTGTGTGTGTCAGTGGGGACAGAGAGAGTGTGTGTGTCAGTGGGGACAAATTGAGAGAGTGTGTGTCAGTGGGGACAGAGAGAGAGTGTGTCAGTGGGGACAGAGAGAGAGTTTGTGTCAGTGGGGACAGAGAGAGAGTTTGTGTCAGTGGGGACAGAGAGAGAGTTTGTGTCAGTGGGGACAGAGAGAGAGTGTTTCAGTGGGGACTGAGAGAGAGTGTTTCAGTGGGGACAGAGAGAGAGTGTGTCAGTGGGGACTGAGAAAGAGAGAGAGAGTGTGTCAGTGGGGACAGAGACAGAGGGAGAGTGTCAGTGAGGACAGAGACAGAGAGAGAGAGAGAGAGAGGGAGAGTGTGTCAGTGAGGACAGAGAGAGAGAGACAGAGAGAGAGAGTGTCAGTGGGGACAGAGAGAGAGAGAGAGTGTGTCAGTGGGGACAGAGAGAGAGAGTGTGTCAGGGGGACAGAGAGAGAGAGTGTGTCAGTGAGGACAGAGAGACAGAGTGTTTCAGCAGGAACAGAGAGAGAGAGTTTGTGTCAGTGGGGAGAGAGAGAGTGTGTTTCAGTGGGCACAGCAAATGAGTGTGTCAGTGGGGACACAGAGAGAGTGTGTGTCAGTGGGGACTGAGAGAGAGAGTGTGTTTCAGTGGGGACAGAGAGAGAGTGTGTCAGTGGGGACTGAGAAACAGTGTCAGTGGGGTCAGAGAGAGAGTGTGTGTCAGTGGGGAGAGAGAGAGTGTTTCAGTGGGGTCAGAGAGAGAGAGAGTTTCAGCGGGGGCAGAGAGAGAGAGAGTTTCAGCGGGGGCAGAGAGAGAGAGAGTTTCAGCGGGGGCAGAGAGAGAGAGAGTTTCAGCGGGGGCAGAGAGAGAGAGAGTTTCAGCGGGGGCAGAGAGAGAGAGAGTTTCAGCGGGGGCAGAGAGAGAGAGAGTTTCAGCGGGGGCAGAGAGAGAGAGAGTTTCAGCGGGGGCAGAGAGAGAGAGAGTTTCAGCGGGGGCAGAGAGAGAGAGAGTTTCAGCGGGGGCAGAGAGAGAGAGAGTTTCAGCGGGGGCAGAGAGAGAGAGAGTTTCAGCGGGGGCAGAGAGAGAGAGAGTTTCAGCGGGGGCAGAGAGAGAGAGAGTTTCAGCGGGGGCAGAGAGAGAGAGAGTTTCAGCGGGGGCAGAGAGAGAGAGAGTTTCAGCGGGGGCAGAGAGAGAGAGAGTTTCAGCGGGGGCAGAGAGAGAGAGAGTTTCAGCGGGGGCAGAGAGAGAGAGAGTTTCAGCGGGGGCAGAGAGAGAGAGAGTTTCAGCGGGGGCAGAGAGAGAGAGAGTTTCAGCGGGGGCAGAGAGAGAGAGAGTTTCAGCGGGGGCAGAGAGAGAGAGAGTTTCAGCGGGGGCAGAGAGAGAGAGAGTTTCAGCGGGGGCAGAGAGAGAGAGAGTTTCAGCGGGGGCAGAGAGAGAGAGTTTCAGCGGGGGCAGAGAGAGAGAGAGTTTCAGCGGGGGCAGAGAGAGAGTTTCAGCAGGGGCAGAGAGAGAGAGTGTGTCAGTGGGGACTGAGTGAGAGAGTGTGTCAGTGGGGACAGAGAGAGTGTGTGTCAGTGGGGACAGAGAGAGAGAGTGTGTGTCAGTGGGGACAGAGAGAGAGTGTTTCAGCGGGGACTGAGAAAGAGAGAGAGAGTGTGTCAATGGGGACAGAGAGAGTGTGTGTCAGTGGGGACAGAGAGAGTGTGTGTCAGTGGGGACAGAGAGAGAGAGTGTGTCAGTGGGGACAGAGAGAGAGAGTGTGTCAGTGGGGACAGAGAGAGAGAGTGTGTCAGTGGGGACAGAGAGAGAGAGTGTGTCAGTGGGGATTGAGAGAGAGAGAGAGTGTGTCAGTGGGGACTGAGAGAGAGAGTGTGTCAGTGGGGACAGAGAGAGAGTGTGTCAGTGGGGACAGAGAGAGAGTGTGTCAGTGGGGACAGAGAGAGAGTGTGTCAGTGGGGACAGAGAGAGAGTGTGTCAGTGGGGACAGAGAGAGAGTGTGTCAGTGGGGACAGAGAGAGAGTGTGTCAGTGGGGACAGAGAGAGAGTGTGTCAGTGGGGACAGAGAGAGAGTGTGTCAGTGGGGACAGAGAGAGAGTGTGTCAGTGGGGACAGAGAGAGAGTGTGTCAGTGGGGACAGAGAGAGAGTGTGTCAGTGGGGACAGAGAGAGAGTGTGTCAGTGGGGACAGAGAGTGTGTCAGTGGGGACTGAGAGAGAGAGTGTGTGTCAGTGGGGACAGAGAGAGAGTGTTTCTGCGGGGACTGAGAAAGAGAGAGAGAGTGTGTCAATGGGGACAAATTGAGAGAGTGTGTGAGTCAGTGGGGACAGAGAGAGAGTGTGTCAGTGGGGACAGCGAGAGTGTGTGAGTCAGTGGGGACAGAGAGAGTGTGTGAGTCAGTGGGGACAGAGAGTGTGTGAGTCAGTGGGGACAGAGAGAGTGTGTGTGTCAGTGGGGACAGAGAGAGTGTGTGTGTCAGTGGGGACAGAGAGAGTGTGTGTGTCAGTGGGGACAGAGAGAGAGAGTGAGAGTCAGTGGGGACAGAGAGAGAGAGGGAGAGTCATTGGGGACAGAGAGAGTGTGTGTGTCAGTGGGGACAGAGAGAGTGTGTGTGTCAGTGGGAACAGAGAGAGTGTGTGTGTCAGTGGGGACAGAGAGAGTGTGTGTGTCAGTGGGGACAGAGAGAGAGAGTGTGTGTCAGTGGGGACAGAGAGAGAGTGTGTCAGTGGGGACAGAGAGAGAGTTTGTGTCAGTGGGGACAGAGAGAGAGTTTGTGTCAGTGGGGACAGAGAGAGAGAGGGAGAGTCATTGGGGACAGAGAGAGTGTGTGTGTCAGTGGGGACAGAGAGAGTGTGTGTCAGTGGGGACAGAGAGAGAGAGTTTGTGTCAGTGGGGACAGAGAGAGAGTGTTTCAGTGGGGACTGAGAGAGAGTGTTTCAGTGGGGACAGAGAGAGAGTGTGTCAGTGGGGACTGAGAAAGAGAGAGAGAGTGTGTCAGTGGGGACAGAGACAGAGGGAGAGTGTCAGTGAGGACAGAGACAGAGAGAGAGAGAGAGAGAGTGTGTCAGTGAGGACAGAGAGAGAGAGACAGAGAGAGAGAGTGTCAGTGGGGACAGAGAGAGAGAGAGTGTGTCAGTGGGGACAGAGAGAGAGAGTGTGTCAGGGGGACAGAGAGAGAGAGTGTGTCAGTGAGGACAGAGAGACAGAGTGTTTCAGCAGGAACAGAGAGAGAGAGTTTGTGTCAGTGGGGAGAGAGAGAGTGTGTTTCAGTGGGCACAGCAAGTGAGTGTGTCAGTGGGGACACAGAGAGAGTGTGTGTCAGTGGGGACTGAGAGAGAGAGTGTGTTTCAGTGGGGAGAGAGAGAGTGTGTTTCAGTGGGCACAGCAAGTGAGTGTGTCAGTGGGGACACAGAGAGAGTGTGTGTCAGTGGGGACTGAGAGAGAGAGAGAGTTTCAGCGGGGGCAGAGAGAGAGAGAGTTTCAGCGGGGGCAGAGAGAGAGAGAGTTTCAGCGGGGGCAGAGAGAGAGAGTTTCAGCGGGGGCAGAGAGAGAGAGTTTCAGCGGGGGCAGAGAGAGAGAGTTTCAGCAGGGGCAGAGAGAGAGAGAGTTTCAGCGGCGGCAGAGAGAGAGAGTGTGTCAGTGGGGACTGAGTGAGAGAGTGTGTCAGTGGGGACAGAGAGAGTGTGTGTCAGTGGGGACAGAGAGAGAGAGTGTGTGTCAGTGGGGACAGAGAGAGAGTGTTTCAGCGGGGACTGAGAAAGAGAGAGAGAGTGTGTCAATGGGGACAGAGAGAGAGTGTGTCAGTGGGGACAGAGAGAGAGTGTGTCAGTGGGGACAGAGAGAGAGTGTGTCAGTGGGGACAGAGAGAGAGTGTGTCAGTGGGGACAGAGAGAGAGTGTGTCAGTGGGGACAGAGAGAGAGTGTGTCAGTGGGGACAGAGAGAGAGTGTGTCAGTGGGGACAGAGAGAGAGTGTGTCAGTGGGGACAGAGAGAGAGTGTGTCAGTGGGGACAGAGAGAGAGTGTGTCAGTGGGGACAGAGAGAGAGTGTGTCAGTGGGGACAGAGAGAGAGTGTGTCAGTGGGGACAGAGAGAGAGTGTGTCAGTGGGGACAGAGAGAGAGTGTGTCAGTGGGGACAGAGAGTGTGTCAGTGGAGACTGAGAGAGAGAGTGTGTGTCAGTGGGGACAGAGAGAGAGTGTTTCTGCGGGGACTGAGAAAGAGAGAGAGAGTGTGTCAATGGGGACAAATTGAGAGAGTGTGTGAGTCAGTGGGGACAGAGAGAGAGTGTGTCAGTGGGGACAGCGAGAGTGTGTGAGTCAGTGGGGACAGAGAGAGTGTGTGAGTCAGTGGGGACAGAGAGAGTGTGTGTGTCAGTGGGGACAGAGAGAGTGTGTGTCAGTGGGGACAGAGAGAGAGAGTGAGAGTCAGTGGGGACAGAGAGAGAGAGGGAGAGTCATTGGGGACAGAGAGAGTGTGTGTGTCAGTGGGGACAGAGAGAGTGTGTGTGTCAGTGGGAACAGAGAGAGTGTGTGAGTCAGTGGGGACAGAGAGAGTGTGTGTGTCAGTGGGGACAGAGAGAGTGTGTGAGTCAGTGGGGACAGAGAGAGTGTGTGTGTCAGTGGGGACAGAGAGAGTGTGTGTGTCAGTGGGGACAGAGAGAGTGTGTGTCAGTGGGGACAGAGAGAGAGAGTGAGAGTCAGTGGGGACAGAGAGAGAGAGGGAGAGTCATTGGGGACAGAGAGAGTGTGTGTGTCAGTGGGGACAGAGAGAGTGTGTGTGTCAGTGGGAACAGAGAGAGTGTGTGTGTCAGTGGGAACAGAGAGAGTGTGTGTGTCAGTGGGGACAGAGAGAGTGTGTGTGTCAGTGGGGACAAATTGAGAGAGTGTGTGTCAGTGGGGACAGAGAGAGAGTGTGTCAGTGGGGACAGAGAGAGAGTTTGTGTCAGTGGGGACAGAGAGAGAGTTTGTGTCAGTGGGGACAGAGAGAGAGTTTGTGTCAGTGGGGACAGAGAGAGAGTGTTTCAGTGGGGACTGAGAGAGAGTGTTTCAGTGGGGACAGAGAGAGAGTGTGTCAGTGGGGACTGAGAAAGAGAGAGAGAGTGTGTCAGTGGGGACAGAGACAGAGGGAGAGTGTCAGTGAGGACAGAGACAGAGAGAGAGAGAGAGAGAGGGAGAGTGTGTCAGTGAGGACAGAGAGAGAGAGACAGAGAGAGAGAGTGTCAGTGGGGACAGAGAGAGAGAGAGAGTGTGTCAGTGGGGACAGAGAGAGAGAGTGTGTCAGGGGGACAGAGAGAGAGAGTGTGTCAGTGAGGACAGAGAGACAGAGTGTTTCAGCAGGAACAGAGAGAGAGAGTTTGTGTCAGTGGGGAGAGAGAGAGTGTGTTTCAGTGGGCACAGCAAATGAGTGTGTCAGTGGGGACACAGAGAGAGTGTGTGTCAGTGGGGACTGAGAGAGAGAGTGTGTTTCAGTGGGGACAGAGAGAGAGTGTGTCAGTGGGGACTGAGAAACAGTGTCAGTGGGGTCAGAGAGAGAGTGTGTGTCAGTGGGGAGAGAGAGAGTGTTTCAGTGGGGTCAGAGAGAGAGAGTGTGTCAGTGGGGACAGAGAGAGAGAGAGTGTGTCAGTGGGGACAGAGAGAGAGAGTGTGTCAGGGGGACAGAGAGAGAGAGTGTGTCAGTGAGGACAGAGAGAGTGTGTGTCTATGAGGATTGAGAGAGAGAGTGAGTGTGTCAGTGGAAGACAGAGAATGTGTCAGTGGGGACTGAGAGAGAGTGTGTGTCAGTGGGGTCAGAGAGAGAGAGTGTTTCAGCGGGGGCAGAGAGAGAGAGAGTGTTTCAGCGGGGGCAGAGAGAGAGAGTGTTTCAGCGGGGGCAGAGAGAGAGAGAGTGTTTCAGCGGGGGCAGAGAGAGAGAGTGTTTCAGCGGGGGCAGAGAGAGAGAGAGTTTCAGCGGGGGCAGAGAGAGAGAGAGTTTCAGCGGGGGCAGAGAGAGAGAGAGTTTCAGCGGGGGCAGAGAGAGAGAGAGAGAGTTTCAGCGGGGGCAGAGAGAGAGAGAGAGTTTCAGCGGGGGCAGAGAGAGAGAGAGAGTTTCAGCGGGGGCAGAGAGAGAGAGAGTTTCAGCGGGGGCAGAGAGAGAGAGAGTTTCAGCGGGGGCAGAGAGAGAGAGAGTTTCAGCGGGGGCAGAGAGAGAGAGAGTTTCAGCGGGGGCAGAGAGAGAGAGAGTTTCAGCGGGGGCAGAGAGAGAGAGAGTTTCAGCGGGGGCAGAGAGAGAGAGAGTTTCAGCGGGGGCAGAGAGAGAGAGTGTGTCAGTGGGGGCAGAGAGAGAGAGTGTGTCAGTGGGGACTGAGTGAGAGAGTGTTTCAGTGGGGACAGAGAGAGAGTGTTTCAGTGGGGACAGAGAGAGAGTGTTTCAGTGGGGACAGAGAGAGAGTGTTTCAGTGGGGACAGAGAGAGAGTGTTTCAGTGGGGACAGAGAGAGAGTGTTTCAGTGGGGACAGAGAGAGAGAGAGTGTGTCAGTGGGGACAGAGAGAGAGTGTGTCAGTGGGGACAGAGAAAGTGTGTGTCAGTGGGGACAGAGAGAGAGTGTGTCAGTGGGGACAGAGAGAGAGTGTGTCAGTGGGGACAGAGAGAGAGTGTGTCAGTGGGGACAGAGAGAGAGTGTGTCAGTGGGGACAGAGAGAGAGTGTGTCAGTGGGGACAGAGAGAGAGTGTGTCAGTGGGGACAGAGAGAGAGTGTGTCAGTGGGGACAGAGAGAGAGTGTGTCAGTGGGGACAGAGAGAGAGTGTGTCAGTGGGGACAGAGAGAGAGTGTGTCAGTGGGGACAGAGAGAGAGTGTGTCAGTGGGGACAGAGAGAGAGTGTGTCAGTGGGGACAGAGAGAGAGTGTGTCAGTGGGGACAGAGAGAGAGTGTGTCAGTGGGGACAGAGAGAGAGTGTGTCAGTGGGGACAGAGAGAGAGTGTGTCAGTGGGGACAGAGAGAGAGTGTGTCAGTGGGGACAGAGAGAGAGTGTGTCAGTGGGGACAGAGAGAGAGTGTGTCAGTGGGGACAGAGAGAGAGTGTGTCAGTGGGGACAGAGAGAGAGTGTGTCAGTGGGGACAGAGAGAGAGTGTGTCAGTGGGGACAGAGAGAGAGTGTGTCAGTGGGGACAGAGAGAGAGTGTGTCAGTGGGGACAGAGAGAGAGTGTGTCAGTGGGGACAGAGAGAGAGTGTGTCAGTGGGGACAGAGAGAGAGTGTGTCAGTGGGGACAGAGAGAGAGTGTGTCAGTGGGGACAAATTGAGAGAGTGTGAGAGTCAGTGGGGACAGAGAGAGAGTGTGTCAGTGGGGACAGAGAGTGTGTCAGTGGGGACTGAGAGAGAGAGTGTGTGTCAGTGGGGACAGAGAGAGAGTGTTTCTGCGGGGACTGAGAAAGAGAGAGAGAGTGTGTCAATGGGGACAAATTGAGAGAGTGTGAGAGTCAGTGGGGACAGAGAGAGAGTGTGTCAGTGGGGACAGAGAGTGTGTGTGTCAGTGGGGACAGAGAGAGTGTGTGTGTCAGTGGGGACAGAGAGAGTGTGTGTCAGTGGGGACAGAGAGAGAGTGAGAGTCAGTGGGGACAGAGAGAGTGTGTGTGTCAGTGGGGACAGAGAGAGTGTGTGTCAGTGGGGATAGAGAGAGAGTGAGAGTCAGTGGGGACAGAGAGAGAGTGAGAGTCATTGGGGACAGAGAGAGTGTGTGTGTCAGTGGGGACAGAGAGAGTGTGTGTCAGTGGGGACAAATTGAGAGAGTGTGAGAGTCAGTGGGGACAGAGAGAGAGTGTGTCAGTGGGGACAGAGAGTGTGTGTGTGTCAGTGGGAACAGAGAGAGTGTGTGTGTCAGTGGGAACAGAGAGAGTGTGTGTGTCAGTGGGGACAGAGAGAGTGTGTGTGTCAGTGGGGACAGAGAGAGTGTGTGTGTCAGTGGGGACAGAGAGAGAGTGAGAGTCAGTGGGGACAGAGAGAGTGTGTGTGTCAGTGGGGACAGAGAGAGTGTGTGTGTCAGTGGGGACAGAGAGAGTGTGTGTGTCAGTGGGGACAAATTGAGAGAGTGTGTGTCAGTGGGGACAGAGAGAGAGTTTGTGTCAGTGGGGACAGAGAGAGAGTTTGTGTCAGTGGGGACAGAGAGAGAGTGTTTCAGTGGGGACTGAGAGAGTGTGTTTGAGTGGGGACAGAGAGAGTGTGTCAGTGGGGACTGAGAAAGAGAGAGAGAGTGTGTCAATGGGGACAAATTGAGAGAGTGTCAGTGGGGACTGAGAGAGACAGTGTGTGTCAGTGGGGACAGAGAGAGAGTGTGTGTCAGTGGGGACAGAGAGAGTGTGTGTGTCAGTGGGGACAGAGAGAGTGTGTGTGTCAGTGGGGACAGAGAGAGTGTGTGTGTCAGTGGGGACAGAGAGAGTGTGTGTGTCAGTGGGGACAGAGAGAGTGTGTGTGTCAGTGGGGACAGAGAGAGTGTGTGTGTCAGTGGGGACAGAGAGAGTGTGTGTGTCAGTGGGGACAGAGAGAGTGTGTGTGTCAGTGGGGACAGAGAGAGTGTGTGTGTCAGTGGGGACAGAGAGTGTGTGTGTGTCAGTGGGGACAGAGAGTGTGTGTGTGTCAGTGGGGACAGAGAGAGTGTGTGTTTCAGTGGGGACACAGAGAGAGTGTTTCAGTGGGGACACAGAGAGAGTGTTTCAGTGGGGACACAGAGAGAGTGTTTCAGTGGGGACACAGAGAGAGTGTTTCAGTGGGGACACAGAGAGAGTGTTTCAGTGGGGACACAGAGAGAGTGTTTCAGTGGGGACACAGAGAGAGTGTTTCAGTGGGGACACAGAGAGAGTGTTTCAGTGGGGACACAGAGAGAGTGTTTCAGTGGGGACACAGAGAGAGTGTTTCAGTGGGGACACAGAGAGAGTGTTTCAGTGGGGACACAGAGAGAGTGTTTCAGTGGGGACACAGAGAGAGTGTTTCAGTGGGGACACAGAGAGAGTGTTTCAGTGGGGACACAGAGAGAGTGTTTCAGTGGGGACACAGAGAGAGTGTTTCAGTGGGGACACAGAGAGAGTGTTTCAGTGGGGACACAGAGAGAGTGTTTCAGTGGGGACACAGAGAGAGTGTTTCAGTGGGGACACAGAGAGAGTGTTTCAGTGGGGACACAGAGAGAGTGTTTCAGTGGGGACACAGAGAGAGTGTTTCAGTGGGGACACAGAGAGAGTGTTTCAGTGGGGACACAGAGAGAGTGTTTCAGTGGGGACACAGAGAGAGTGTTTCAGTGGGGACACAGAGAGAGTGTTTCAGTGGGGACACAGAGAGAGTGTTTCAGTGGGGACACAGAGAGAGTGTTTCAGTGGGGACACAGAGAGAGTGTTTCAGTGGGGACACAGAGAGAGTGTTTCAGTGGGGACACAGAGAGAGTGTTTCAGTGGGGACACAGAGAGAGTGTTTCAGTGGGGACACAGAGAGAGTGTTTCAGTGGGGACACAGAGAGAGTGTTTCAGTGGGGACACAGAGAGAGTGTTTCAGTGGGGACACAGAGAGAGTGTTTCAGTGGGGACACAGAGAGAGTGTTTCAGTGGGGACACAGAGAGAGTGTTTCAGTGGGGACACAGAGAGAGTGTGTGTCAATGAGGACCGTGTCTGTGTGTCAATGAGGACCGTGTGTGTGTCAATGAGGACCGTGTGTGTGTCAGTGGGGACTGAGAGAGAGTGTGCGTCAGTGGGGACAGAGAGAGAGTGTGTCTGTGAGGACTGAGAGAGAGTGTGTCAGTGGTGACTGAGAGAGAGAGAGAGTGTGCCAGTGGGGACTGAGCGAGTGTGTGTCAGTGGGGTCAGAGAGAGTGTGTGTCAGTGGGGACAGAGAGAGAGTGTGTCGTGGGGACAGAGAGAGAGTGTGTCGTGGGGACAGAGAGAGAGTGTGTCAGTGAGGACAGAGAGAGAGTGTCAGTGGGGACAGAGAGAGAGAGAGAGAGAGTGTCAGTGGGGACAGAGAGAGAGAGTGTTTCAATGGGAACAGATAGAGAGAGAGAGTGTGTCAGTGGGGACTGAGAGGGAGAGTGTGTCAGCTGGGACAGAGAGAGAGAGTGTTTCAGCAGGGACAGAGAGAGAGAGTTTGTGTCAGTGGGGAGAGAGAGAGAGAGTGTTTCAGTGGGCACAGCGAGTGAGTGTGTCAGTGGGGACACAGAGAGTGTGTGTGTCAATGAGGACTGTGTGTGTCAGTGGGGACTGAGAGAGAGAGTGTGTTTCAGTGGGGACAGAGAGAGAGTGTGTCAGTGGGGACAGAGAGAGAGTGTGTCAGTGGGGACTGAGAGAGAGTGTCAGTGGGGTCAGAGAGAGTATGTCAGTGGGGACAGAGAGAGAGTGTGTCAGTGGGGACAGAGAGAGAGTGTCAGTGGGGTCAGAGAGAGAGACTATGTCAGTGGGGACAGAGAGAGAGTGTGTGTCAGTGGGGACAGAGAGAGAGAGTATGTCAGTGGGGACAGAGAGAGAGAGTATGTCAGTGGGGACAGAGAGAGAGAGTGTGTCAGTGGGGACTGAGAGAGAGTGTCAGTGGGGTCAGAGAGAGAGAGACTATGTCAGTGGGGACAGAGAGAGAGAGACTATGTCAGTGGGGACAGAGAGAGAGTGTGTGTCAGTGGGGACAGAGAGAGAGAGTGTGTCAGTGGGGACAGAGAGAGAGAGAGAGAGTGTGTCAGTGGGGACAGTGAGAGAGAGAGTGTGTCAGTGGGGACAGAGAGTGTGTGTGTCAGTGGGGTCAGAGAGAGAGAGAGAGAGAGTGTGTCAGTGGGGTCAGAGAGAGAGAGAGAGAGAGAGTGTGTCAGTGGGGACAGAGAGAGAGAGAGTGTGTCAGTGGGGACAGAGAGAGAGTGTTTCAGTGGGGACAGAGAGAGAGTGTTTCAGTGGGGACAGAGAGAGAGAGTGTTTCAGCGGGGACAGAGAGAGAGAGTGTTTCAGCGGGGACCGAGAGAGAGAGTGTTTCAGCGGGGACCGAGAGAGAGAGTGTTTCAGCGGGGACTGAGAAAGAGAGAGAGAGTGTGTCAATGGGGACAAATTGAGAGTGTGTGTGTCAGTGGGGACAGAGAGAGTTTGTGTCAGTGGGGACACAGAGAGAGTGTGTGTCAGTGGGGACAGAAAGAGAGAGAGAGTTTGTGTCAGTGGGGACAGAGAGAGAGTTTGTGTCAGTGGGGACAGAGAGAGAGTTTGTGTCAGTGGGGACAGAGAGAGAGTTTGTGTCAGTGGGGACAGAGAGAGAGTTTGTGTCAGTGGGGACAGAGAGAGAGTTTGTGTCAGTGGGGACAGAGAGAGAGTTTGTGTCAGTGGGGACAGAGAGAGAGTTTGTGTCAGTGGGGACAGAGAGAGAGTTTGTGTCAGTGGGGACAGAGAGAGAGTTTGTGTCAGTGGGGACAGAGAGAGAGTTTGTGTCAGTGGGGACAGAGAGAGAGTTTGTGTCAGTGGGGACAGAGAGAGAGTTTGTGTCAGTGGGGACAGAGAGAGAGTTTGTGTCAGTGGGGACAGAGAGAGAGTTTGTGTCAGTGGAGAGAGAGAGAGAGTGAGTGTCAGTGGGGACAGAGAGAGTGAGTGTCAGTGGGAACAGAGAGAGTGTTTCAATGGGGACAGAGAGAGTGTGTCAGTGGGCACAGAGAGAGAGTGTGTCAGTGGGCACAGAGAGAGAGAGTGTTTCAATGGGGACAGAGAGAGAGAGTGTGTTTCAGTGGGGATAGAGAGAGAGTGGGGACTGAGAGAGAGTGTGCCAGTGGGGACAGAGAGTGAGTGTGTGCGTCAGTGGGGACAGAGAGAGAGAGTGTTTTAGCGGGGACAGAGAGAGAGTGTTTCAGCGGGGACAGAGAGAGAGAGTTTTTCAGCGGGGACAGAGAGAGTGTGTGTCAGTGGGGACAGAAAGAGTGTGTGTCAGTGGGGACAGAGAGAGAGAGTGTTTCAGCGGGGGCAGAGAGAGAGTGTGTGTCAGTGGGGACAGAGAGAGAGTGTGTGTCAGTGGGGACTGAGAAAGAGAGAGAGAGTGTGTCAATGGGGACAAATTGAGAGAGTGTGTGTCAGTGGGGACAGAGAGAGTGTGTCAGTGGGGACAGAGAGAGTGCGTGTTTCAGTGGGGACAGAGAGAGAGTTTGTGTCAGTGGGGACACAGAGTGTATGTCAATGAGGACCGTGTGTGTGTCAGTGGGGACTGAGAGAGAGTGTGCGTCAGTGGGGACAGAGAGAGAGTGTGTCTGTGAGGACTGAGAGAGAGAGTGTGTCAGTGGGGACTGAGAGAGAGGGTGTGTCAGTGGGGACTGAGAGAGAGGGTGTGTCAGTGGGGACTGAGAGAGAGGGTGTGTCAGTGGGGACTGAGAGAGAGAGAGAGTGTGTCAGTGGGGACAGAGAGAGAGAGTGTGTCAGCGGGGGCAGAGAGAGAGTGTGTGTCAGTGGGGACAGAGAGAGAGTGTCAGTGGGGTCAGAGAGAGAGACTATGTCAGTGGGGAGAGAGAGAGAGAGACTATGTCAGTGGGGACAGAGAGAGAGTGTGTGTCAGTGGGGACAGAGAGAGAGAGTGTGTCAGTGGGGACAGAGAGAGAGAGAGTGTGTCAGTGGGGACAGAGAGAGAGAGTGTGTCAGTGGGGACAGAGAGAGAGAGTGTGTCAGTGGGGACAGAGAGAGAGAGTGTGTCAGTGGGGACAGAGAGAGAGAGTGTGTCAGTGGGGACAGAGAGAGAGTGTGTGTCAGTGAGGACTGAGAGAGAGAGTGAGTGTGTCAGTGGAAGACAGAGAATGTGTCAGTGGGACTGAGAGAGAGTGTGTGTCAGTGGGGACTGAGTGAGAGAGTGTGTCAGTGGGGACAGAGAGTGTGTGTGTCAGTGGGGTCAGAGAGAGAGAGAGAGAGTGTGTCAGTGGGGTCAGAGAGAGAGAGAGAGAGAGTGTGTCAGTGGGGACAGAGAGAGAGAGAGTGTGTCAGTGGGGACAGAGAGAGAGTGTTTCAGTGGGGACAGAGAGAGAGTGTGTTTCAGCGGGGACAGAGTGTGTGTGTCAGTGGGGTCAGAGAGAGAGAGAGAGAGAGTGTGTCCGTGGGGACAGAGAGTGTATGTGTCAGTGGGGTCAGAGAGAGAGAGAGAGAGAGAGTGTGTCAGTGGGGACAGAGAGAGAGAGAGAGAGTGTGTCAGTGGGGACAGAGAGAGAGTGTGTGTCAGTGGGGACAGAGAGAGAGTGTGTGTCAGTGGGGACAGAGAGAGAGTTTGTGTCAGTGGGGACAGAGAGAGAGTTTGTGTCAGTGGGGACAGAGAGAGAGTTTGTGTCAGTGGGGACAGAGAGAGAGTTTGTGTCAGTGGGGACAGAGAGAGAGTTTGTGTCAGTGGGGACAGAGAGAGAGTTTGTGTCAGTGGGGACAGAGAGAGAGTTTGTGTCAGTGGGGACAGAGAGAGAGTTTGTGTCAGTGGGGACAGAGAGAGAGTTTGTGTCAGTGGGGACAGAGAGAGAGTTTGTGTCAGTGGGGACAGAGAGAGAGTTTGTGTCAGTGGGGACAGAGAGAGAGTTTGTGTCAGTGGGGACAGAGAGAGAGTTTGTGTCAGTGGGGACAGAGAGAGAGTTTGTGTCAGTGGGGACAGAGAGAGAGTTTGTGTCAGTGGGACAGAGAGAGAGTTTGTGTCAGTGGGGACAGAGAGAGAGTGAGTGTCAGTGGGGACAGAGAGAGAGTGAGTGTCAGTGGGGACAGAGAGAGAGTGAGTGTCAGTGGGGACAGAGAGAGAGTGAGTGTCAGTGGGGACAGAGAGAGAGTGAGTGTCAGTGGGGACAGAGAGAGTGAGTGTCAGTGGGAACAGAGAGAGTGTTTCAATGGGGACAGAGAGAGTGTGTCAGTGGGCACAGAGAGAGAGTGTGTCAGTGGGCACAGAGAGAGAGAGTGTTTCAATGGGGACAGAGAGAGAGAGTGTGTTTCAGTGGGGATAGAGAGAGAGTGGGGACTGAGAGAGAGTGTGCCAGTGGGGACAGAGAGAGAGTGTCAGTGGGGTCAGAGAGAGAGACTATGTCAGTGGGGACAGAGAGAGAGTGTGTGTCAGTGGGGACAGAGAGAGAGAGTATGTCAGTGGGGACAGAGAGAGAGAGTATGTCAGTGGGGACAGAGAGAGAGAGTGTGTCAGTGGGGACTGAGAGAGAGTGTCAGTGGGGTCAGAGAGAGAGAGACTATGTCAGTGGGGACAGAGAGAGAGAGACTATGTCAGTGGGGACAGAGAGAGAGTGTGTGTCAGTGGGGACAGAGAGAGAGAGTGTGTCAGTGGGGACAGAGAGAGAGAGAGAGAGTGTGTCAGTGGGGACAGTGAGAGAGAGAGTGTGTCAGTGGGGACAGAGAGTGTGTGTGTCAGTGGGGTCAGAGAGAGAGAGAGAGAGTGTGTCAGTGGGGTCAGAGAGAGAGAGAGAGAGAGAGTGTGTCAGTGGGGACAGAGAGAGAGAGAGTGTGTCAGTGGGGACAGAGAGAGAGTGTTTCAGTGGGGACAGAGAGAGAGTGTTTCAGTGGGGACAGAGAGAGAGAGTGTTTCAGCGGGGACAGAGAGAGAGAGTGTTTCAGCGGGGACCGAGAGAGAGAGTGTTTCAGCGGGGACCGAGAGAGAGAGTGTTTCAGCGGGGACTGAGAAAGAGAGAGAGAGTGTGTCAATGGGGACAAATTGAGAGTGTGTGTGTCAGTGGGGACAGAGAGAGTTTGTGTCAGTGGGGACACAGAGAGAGTGTGTGTCAGTGGGGACAGAAAGAGAGAGAGAGTTTGTGTCAGTGGGGACAGAGAGAGAGTTTGTGTCAGTGGGGACAGAGAGAGAGTTTGTGTCAGTGGGGACAGAGAGAGAGTTTGTGTCAGTGGGGACAGAGAGAGAGTTTGTGTCAGTGGGGACAGAGAGAGAGTTTGTGTCAGTGGGGACAGAGAGAGAGTTTGTGTCAGTGGGGACAGAGAGAGAGTTTGTGTCAGTGGGGACAGAGAGAGTTTGTGTCAGTGGGGACAGAGAGAGAGTTTGTGTCAGTGGGGACAGAGAGAGAGTTTGTGTCAGTGGGGACAGAGAGAGAGTTTGTGTCAGTGGAGAGAGAGAGAGAGTGAGTGTCAGTGGGGACAGAGAGAGTGAGTGTCAGTGGGAACAGAGAGAGTGTTTCAATGGGGACAGAGAGAGTGTGTCAGTGGGCACAGAGAGAGAGTGTGTCAGTGGGCACAGAGAGAGAGAGTGTTTCAATGGGGACAGAGAGAGAGAGTGTGTTTCAGTGGGGATAGAGAGAGAGTGGGGACTGAGAGAGAGTGTGCCAGTGGGGACAGAGAGTGAGTGTGTGCGTCAGTGGGGACAGAGAGAGAGAGTGTTTTAGCGGGGACAGAGAGAGAGTGTTTCAGCGGGGACAGAGAGAGAGAGTTTTTCAGCGGGGACAGAGAGAGTGTGTGTCAGTGGGGACAGAAAGAGTGTGTGTCAGTGGGGACAGAGAGAGAGAGTGTTTCAGCGGGGGCAGAGAGAGAGTGTGTGTCAGTGGGGACAGAGAGAGAGTGTGTGTCAGTGGGGACTGAGAAAGAGAGAGAGAGTGTGTCAATGGGGACAAATTGAGAGAGTGTGTGTCAGTGGGGACAGAGAGAGTGTGTCAGTGGGGACAGAGAGAGTGCGTGTTTCAGTGGGGACAGAGAGAGAGTTTGTGTCAGTGGGGACACAGAGTGTATGTCAATGAGGACCGTGTGTGTGTCAGTGGGGACTGAGAGAGAGTGTGCGTCAGTGGGGACAGAGAGAGAGTGTGTCTGTGAGGACTGAGAGAGAGAGTGTGTCAGTGGGGACTGAGAGAGAGGGTGTGTCAGTGGGGACTGAGAGAGAGGGTGTGTCAGTGGGGACTGAGAGAGAGGGTGTGTCAGTGGGGACTGAGAGAGAGAGAGAGTGTGTCAGTGGGGACAGAGAGAGAGAGTGTGTCAGCGGGGGCAGAGAGAGAGTGTGTGTCAGTGGGGACAGAGAGAGAGTGTCAGTGGGGTCAGAGAGAGAGACTATGTCAGTGGGGAGAGAGAGAGAGAGACTATGTCAGTGGGGACAGAGAGAGAGTGTGTGTCAGTGGGGACAGAGAGAGAGAGTGTGTCAGTGGGGACAGAGAGAGAGAGAGTGTGTCAGTGGGGACAGAGAGAGAGAGTGTGTCAGTGGGGACAGAGAGAGAGAGTGTGTCAGTGGGGACAGAGAGAGAGAGTGTGTCAGTGGGGACAGAGAGAGAGAGTGTGTCAGTGGGGACAGAGAGAGAGTGTGTGTCAGTGAGGACTGAGAGAGAGAGTGAGTGTGTCAGTGGAAGACAGAGAATGTGTCAGTGGGACTGAGAGAGAGTGTGTGTCAGTGGGGACTGAGTGAGAGAGTGTGTCAGTGGGGACAGAGAGTGTGTGTGTCAGTGGGGTCAGAGAGAGAGAGAGAGAGTGTGTCAGTGGGGTCAGAGAGAGAGAGAGAGAGAGTGTGTCAGTGGGGACAGAGAGAGAGAGAGTGTGTCAGTGGGGACAGAGAGAGAGTGTTTCAGTGGGGACAGAGAGAGAGTGTGTTTCAGCGGGGACAGAGTGTGTGTGTCAGTGGGGTCAGAGAGAGAGAGAGAGAGAGTGTGTCCGTGGGGACAGAGAGTGTATGTGTCAGTGGGGTCAGAGAGAGAGAGAGAGAGAGAGTGTGTCAGTGGGGACAGAGAGAGAGAGAGAGAGTGTGTCAGTGGGGACAGAGAGAGAGTGTGTGTCAGTGGGGACAGAGAGAGAGTGTGTGTCAGTGGGGACAGAGAGAGAGTTTGTGTCAGTGGGGACAGAGAGAGAGTTTGTGTCAGTGGGGACAGAGAGAGAGTTTGTGTCAGTGGGGACAGAGAGAGAGTTTGTGTCAGTGGGGACAGAGAGAGAGTTTGTGTCAGTGGGGACAGAGAGAGAGTTTGTGTCAGTGGGGACAGAGAGAGAGTTTGTGTCAGTGGGGACAGAGAGAGAGTTTGTGTCAGTGGGGACAGAGAGAGAGTTTGTGTCAGTGGGGACAGAGAGAGAGTTTGTGTCAGTGGGGACAGAGAGAGAGTTTGTGTCAGTGGGGACAGAGAGAGAGTTTGTGTCAGTGGGGACAGAGAGAGAGTTTGTGTCAGTGGGGACAGAGAGAGAGTTTGTGTCAGTGGGGACAGAGAGAGAGTTTGTGTCAGTGGGGACAGAGAGAGAGTTTGTGTCAGTGGGACAGAGAGAGAGTTTGTGTCAGTGGGGACAGAGAGAGAGTGAGTGTCAGTGGGGACAGAGAGAGAGTGAGTGTCAGTGGGGACAGAGAGAGAGTGAGTGTCAGTGGGGACAGAGAGAGAGTGAGTGTCAGTGGGGACAGAGAGAGAGTGAGTGTCAGTGGGGACAGAGAGAGTGAGTGTCAGTGGGAACAGAGAGAGTGTTTCAATGGGGACAGAGAGAGTGTGTCAGTGGGCACAGAGAGAGAGTGTGTCAGTGGGCACAGAGAGAGAGAGTGTTTCAATGGGGACAGAGAGAGAGAGTGTGTTTCAGTGGGGATAGAGAGAGAGTGGGGACTGAGAGAGAGTGTGCCAGTGGGGACAGAGAGTGAGTGTGTCAGCGGGGACAGAGAGAGAGTGTTTCAGCGGGGACAGAGAGAGAGAGTTTTTCAGCGGGGACAGAGAGAGTGTGTGTCAGTGGGGACAGAGAGAGTGTGTGTCAGTGGGGACAGAGAGAGTGTGTGTCAGTGGGGACAGAGAGAGTGTGTGTCAGTGGGGACAGAGAGAGAGAGTGTTTCAGCGGGGGCAGAGAGAGAGTGTGTGTCAGTGGGGACAGAGAGAGAGTGAGTGTCAGTGGGGACAGAGAGAGAGTGAGTGTCAGTGGGGACAGAGAGAGAGTGAGTGTCAGTGGGGACAGAGAGAGAGTGAGTGTCAGTGGGGACAGAGAGAGAGTGAGTGTCAGTGGGAACAGAGAGAGTGTTTCAATGGGGACAGAGAGAGTGTGTCAGTGGGCACAGAGAGAGAGTGTGTCAGTGGGCACAGAGAGAGAGTGTGTTTCAGTGGGGACAGAGAGAGTGTGTGTCAGTGGGGACTGAGAAAGAGAGAGAGAGTGTGTCAATGGGGACAAATTGAGAGAGTGTGTGTCAGTGGGGACAGAGAGAGTGTGTCAGTGGGGACAGAGAGAGTGTGTGTCTGTGAGGACTGAGAGAGAGAGTGTGTCAGTGGGGACTGAGAGAGAGGGTGTGTCAGTGGGGACTGAGAGAGAGAGTGTGTCTGTGAGGACTGAGAGAGAGAGTGTGTCAGTGGGGACTGAGAGAGAGGGTGTGTCAGTGGGGACTGAGAGAGAGGGTGTGTCAGTGGGGACTGAGAGAGAGGGTGTGTCAGTGGGGACTGAGAGAGAGGGTGTGTCAGTGGGGACTGAGAGAGAGGGTGTGTCAGTGGGGACTGAGAGAGAGGGTGTGTCAGTGGGGACTGAGAGAGAGGGTGTGTCAGTGGGGACTGAGAGAGAGGGTGTGTCAGTGGGGACTGAGAGAGAGGGTGTGTCAGTGGGGACTGAGAGAGAGGGTGTGTCAGTGGGGACTGAGAGAGAGGGTGTGTCAGTGGGGACTGAGAGAGAGGGTGTGTCAGTGGGGACTGAGAGAGAGGGTGTGTCAGTGGGGACTGAGAGAGAGGGTGTGTCAGTGGGGACAGAGAGAGGGCGTGTCAGTGGGGACTGAGAGAGAGTTTGTGTCAGTGGGGACAGAGAGAGAGTTTGTGTCAGTGGGGACAGAGAGAGAGTTTGTGTCAGTGGGGACAGAGAGAGAGTTTGTGTCAGTGGGGACAGAGAGAGAGTTTGTGTCAGTGGGGACAGAGAGAGAGTTTGTGTCAGTGGGGACAGAGAGAGAGTTTGTGTCAGTGGGGACAGAGAGAGAGTTTGTGTCAGTGGGGACAGAGAGAGAGTTTGTGTCAGTGGGGACAGAGAGAGTGTTTGTGTCAGTGGGGACAGAGAGAGACTTTGTGTCAGTGGGGACAGAGAGAGAGTTTGTGTCAGTGGGGAGAGAGAGAGAGTGAGTGTCAGTGGGGACAGAGAGAGTGAGTGTCAGTGGGAACAGAGAGAGTGTTTCAATGGGGACAGAGAGAGTGTGTCAGTGGGCACAGAGAGAGAGTGTGTCAGTGGGCACAGAGAGAGTGAGTGTTTCAATGGGGACAGAGAGAGAGAGTGTGTTTCAGTGGGGATAGAGAGAGAGTGGGGACTGAGAGAGAGTGTGCCAGTGGGGACAGAGAGTGAGTGTGTGCGTCAGTGGGGACAGAGAGAGAGAGTGTTTCAGCGGGGACAGAGAGAGAGTGTTTCAGCGGGGACAGAGAGAGAGAGTTTTTCAGCGGGGGCAGAGAGAGAGTGTGTGTCAGTGGGGACAGAGAGAGAGTGTGTGTCAGTGGGGACTGAGAGAGAGGGTGTGTCAGTGGGGACAGAGAGAGTGTTTCAATGGGGACAGAGAGAGTGTGTCAGTGGGCACAGAGAGAGAGAGAGAGAGAGTGTTTCAATGGGGACAGAGAGAGAGAGTGTGTGTCAGTGGGGATAGAGAGAGAGAGTGGGGACTGAGAGAGAGTGTGTCAGTGGGGACTGAGAGAGAGGGTGTGTCAGTGGGGACAGAGAGAGTGTTTCAATGGGGACAGAGAGAGTGTGTCAGTGGGCACAGAGAGAGAGAGAGAGAGAGAGTGTTTCAATGGGGACAGAGAGAGAGAGTGTGTGTCAGTGGGGATAGAGAGAGAGAGTGGGGACTGAGAGAGAGTGTGTCAGTGGGGACTGAGAGAGAGTGTGGGTCAGTGGGGACTGAGAGAGAGTGTGGGTCAGTGGGGACTGAGAGAGAGTGTGGGTCAGTGGGGACTGAGAGAGAGTGTGGGTCAGTGGGGACTGAGAGAGAGTGTGGGTCAGTGGGGACTGAGAGAGAGTGTGGGTCAGTGGGGACTGAGAGAGAGTGTGGGTCAGTGGGGACTGAGAGAGAGTGTGGGTCAGTGGGGACTGAGAGAGAGTGTGGGTCAGTGGGGACTGAGAGAGAGTGTGGGTCAGTGGGGACTGAGAGAGAGTGTGGGTCAGTGGGGACTGAGAGAGAGTGTGGGTCAGTGGGGACTGAGAGAGAGTGTGGGTCAGTGGGGACTGAGAGAGAGTGTGGGTCAGTGGGGACTGAGAGAGAGTGTGGGTCAGTGGGGACTGAGAGAGAGTGTGGGTCAGTGGGGACTGAGAGAGAGTGTGGGTCAGTGGGGACTGAGAGAGAGTGTGGGTCAGTGGGGACTGAGAGAGAGTGTGGGTCAGTGGGGACTGAGAGAGAGTGTGGGTCAGTGGGGACTGAGAGAGAGTGTGGGTCAGTGGGGACTGAGAGAGAGTGTGGGTCAGTGGGGACTGAGAGAGAGTGTGGGTCAGTGGGGACTGAGAGAGAGTGTGGGTCAGTGGGGACTGAGAGAGAGTGTGGGTCAGTGGGGACTGAGAGAGAGTGTGGGTCAGTGGGGACTGAGAGAGAGTGTGGGTCAGTGGGGACAGAGAGAGAGAGTGTGTCAGTGGGGACCGAGAAAGTGTGTGTCAGTGGGGACAGAGAAAGTGTGTGTCAGTGGGGACAGAGAGAGAGTGTGCCAATGGGGACAAAGAGAGAGAGTGTGTCAGTGGGGACAGAAAGAGAGTGTGTCAGTGGGGACTGAGAGAGAGTGTGTGTCAATGAGGACTGTGTGTGTGTCAGTGGGGACTGAGAGAGAGTGTGCGTCAGTGGGGACAGAGAGAGTGTGTCTGTGAGGACTGAGAGGGAGAGTGTGTCAGTGGGGACTGAGAGAGAGAGTGTCTGTGAGGACTGAGAGGGAGAGTGTGTCAGTGGGGACTGAGAGGGAGAGTGTGTCAGTGGGGACTGAGAGGGAGAGTGTGTCAGTGGGGACTGAGAGGGAGAGTGTGTCAGTGGGGACTGAGAGGGAGAGTGTGTCAGTGGGGACTGAGAGGGAGAGTGTGTCAGTGGGGACTGAGAGGGAGAGTGTGTCAGTGGGGACTGAGAGGGAGAGTGTGTCAGTGGGGACTGAGAGGGAGAGTGTGTCAGTGGGGACAGAGAGAGAGATTGAGAGAGTGGGGACAGAGAGAGAGATTGAGAGAGTGGGGACAGAGAGAGTATGTGTCAGTGGGGACTAAGAGAGTGCGTGTGTCGGGGGGGACTGAGAGAGAGAGTGTGTGTCAGTGGGGACTGAGAGAGAGAGTGAGTGGGGTCAGAGAGAGAGAGTGTGTGGGGTCAGAGAGAGAGAGTGTGTGTCAGTGGGAAGTGAGAGAGAGTGTGTGTGTGTCAGTGGGAAGTGAGAGAGAGTGTGTGTGTTCAGTGGGGTCAGAGAGAGAGAGAGAGTGTGTCAGTGGGGTCAGAGAGAGAGAGAGAGAGTGAGTGTCAGTGGGGACAGAGAGAGAGAGTGAGTGTCAGTGGGGACAGAGAGAGAGAATGAGTGTCAGTGGGGACAGAGAGAGAGAGTGAGTGTCAGTGGGGACAGAGAGAGAGAGTGAGTGTCAGTGGGGACAGAGAGAGAGAGTGAGTGTCAGTGGGGACAGAGAGAGAGAGTGAGTGTCAGTGGGGACAGAGAGAGAGAGTGAGTGTCAGTGGGGACAGAGAGAGAGAGTGAGTGTCAGTGGGGACAGAGAGAGAGAGTGAGTGTCAGTGGGGACAGAGAGAGAGAGTGAGTGTCAGTGGGGACAGAGAGAGAGAGTGAGTGTCAGTGGGGACAGAGAGAGAGAGTGAGTGTCAGTGGGGACAGAGAGAGAGAGTGAGTGTCAGTGGGGACAGAGAGAGAGAGTGAGTGTCAGTGGGGACAGAGAGAGAGAGTGAGTGTCAGTGGGGACAGAGAGAGAGAGTGAGTGTCAGTGGGGACAGAGAGAGAGAGTGAGTGTCAGTGGGGACAGAGAGAGAGAGTGAGTGTCAGTGGGGACAGAGAGAGAGAGTGAGTGTCAGTGGGGACAGAGAGAGAGAGTGAGTGTCAGTGGGGACAGAGAGAGAGAGTGAGTGTCAGTGGGGACAGAGAGAGAGAGTGAGTGTCAGTGGGGACAGAGAGAGAGAGTGAGTGTCAGTGGGATCAGAGAGTGAGAGTGTGAGTGTCAGTGGGGACAGAGTGAGAGTGTCAGTGGGGTCAGCGAGAGAGAGTGAGTGTCAGTGGGGACAGAGAGAGAGAGAGTGAGTGTCAGTGGGGACAGAGAGAGAGAGTGAGTGGGGTCAGAGAGAGAGAGTGAGTGTCAGTGGGGACAGAGAGAGAGTGTGTCAGTCGGAAGTGAGAGAGAGTGTGTGTGTGTCAGTGGGGTCAGAGAGAGAGAGAGTGTGTCAGTGGGGTCAGAGAGAGAGAGTGTGAGTGTCAGTGGGATCAGAGAGAGAGAGTGTGAGTGTCAGTGGGATCAGAGAGAGAGAGTGTGAGTGTCAGTGGGGACAGAGAGAGAGAGAGTGAGTCAGTGGGGACAGAGAGAGAGTGTCAGTGGGGTCAGAGAGTGAGAGTGTCAGTGGGGTCAGCGAGAGAGAGTGAGTGTCAGTGGGGTCAGCGAGAGAGAGAGAGTGTCAGTGGGGACAGAGAGAGAGAGTGAGTGTCAGTGGGGACAGAGAGAGAGAGTGAGTGTCAGTGGGGACAGAGAGAGAGAGTGAGTGTCAGTGGGGACAGAGAGAGAGAGTGAGTGTCAGTGGGGACAGAGAGAGAGAGTGAGTGTCAGTGGGGACAGAGAGAGAGAGTGAGTGTCAGTGGGGACAGAGAGAGAGAGAGAGAGTGTGTCAGTGGGGACAGAGAGAGAGTGAGTGTCAGTGGGGACAGAGAGAGAGAGTGAGTGTCAGTGGGGACAGAGAGAGAGAGTGAGTGTCAGTGGGGACAGAGAGAGAGAGTGAGTGTCAGTGGGGACAGAGAGAGAGAGAGTGAGTGTCAGTGGGGACAGAGAGAGAGAGAGTGAGTGTCAGTGGGGACAGAGAGAGAGAGAGTGAGTGTCAGTGGGGACAGAGAGAGAGAGAGTGAGTGTCAGTGGGGACAGAGAGAGAGAGAGTGAGTGTCAGTGGGGACAGAGAGAGAGAGAGTGAGTGTCAGTGGGGACAGAGAGAGAGTGTGTCAGTGGGGACAGAAAGAGAGTGTGTCAGTGGGGACTGAGAGAGAGTGTGTGTCAATGAGGACTGTGTGTGTGTCAGTGGGGACTGAGAGAGAGTGTGCGTCAGTGGGGACAGAGAGAGTGTGTCTGTGAGGACTGAGAGGGAGAGTGTGTCAGTGGGGACTGAGAGAGAGAGTGTCTGTGAGGACTGAGAGGGAGAGTGTGTCAGTGGGGACTGAGAGGGAGAGTGTGTCAGTGGGGACTGAGAGGGAGAGTGTGTCAGTGGGGACTGAGAGGGAGAGTGTGTCAGTGGGGACTGAGAGGGAGAGTGTGTCAGTGGGGACTGAGAGGGAGAGTGTGTCAGTGGGGACAGAGAGAGAGATTGAGAGAGTGGGGACAGAGAGAGTATGTGTCAGTGGGGACTAAGAGAGTGCGTGTGTCGGGGGGGACTGAGAGAGAGAGTGTGTGTCAGTGGGGACTGAGAGAGAGAGTGAGTGGGGTCAGAGAGAGAGAGTGTGTGTCAGTGGGGACAGAGAGAGAGTGTGTCAGTGGGAAGTGAGAGAGAGTGTGTGTGTGTCAGTGGGAAGTGAGAGAGAGTGTGTGTGTTCAGTGGGGTCAGAGAGAGAGAGAGAGTGTGTCAGTGGGGTCAGAGAGAGAGAGAGAGAGAGAGAGAGAGTGAGTGTCAGTGGGGACAGAGAGAGAGAGTGAGTGTCAGTGGGGACAGAGAGAGAGAGTGAGTGTCAGTGGGGACAGAGAGAGAGAGTGAGTGTCAGTGGGGACAGAGAGAGAGAGTGAGTGTCAGTGGGGACAGAGAGAGAGAGTGAGTGTCAGTGGGGACAGAGAGAGAGAGTGAGTGTCAGTGGGGACAGAGAGAGTGAGTGTGTCAGTGGGGACAGAGAGAGTGAGTGTGTCAGTGTGGACAGAGAGAGAGAGTGAGTGTCAGTGGGGTCAGAGAGAGAGAGTGAGTGTGTCAGTGGGGTCAGAGAGAGAGAGTGAGTGTGTCAGTGGGGACAGAGAGAGAGAGAGAGAGTGAGTGTCAGTGGGGACAGAGAGAGAGAGTAAGTGTCACTGGGGTCAGAGAGAGACAGTGTGTGTCAGTGGGGACTGAGAGAGAGTGTGTCAGTCGGAAGTGAGAGAGAGTGTGTCAGTGGGATCAGAGAGTGAGTGTGTGAGTGTCAGTGGGGACAGAGTGAGAGTGTCAGTGGGGTCAGCGAGAGAGAGTGAGTGTCAGTGGGGACAGAGAGAGAGAGAGTGAGTGTCAGTGGGGACAGAGAGAGAGAGTGAGTGGGGTCAGAGAGAGAGAGTGAGTGTCAGTGGGGACAGAGAGAGAGTGTGTCAGTCGGAAGTGAGAGAGAGTGTGTGTGTGTCAGTGGGGTCAGAGAGAGAGAGAGTGTGTCAGTGGGGTCAGAGAGAGAGAGTGTGAGTGTCAGTGGGATCAGAGAGAGAGAGTGTGAGTGTCAGTGGGATCAGAGAGAGAGAGTGTGAGTGTCAGTGGGGACAGAGAGAGAGAGAGTGAGTCAGTGGGGACAGAGAGAGAGTGTCAGTGGGGTCAGAGAGTGAGAGTGTCAGTGGGGTCAGCGAGAGAGAGTGAGTGTCAGTGGGGTCAGCGAGAGAGAGAGAGTGTCAGTGGGGACAGAGAGAGAGAGTGAGTGTCAGTGGGGACAGAGAGAGAGAGTGAGTGTCAGTGGGGACAGAGAGAGAGAGTGAGTGTCAGTGGGGACAGAGAGAGAGAGTGAGTGTCAGTGGGGACAGAGAGAGAGAGTGAGTGTCAGTGGGGACAGAGAGAGAGAGAGTGAGTGTCAGTGGGGACAGAGAGAGAGAGAGTGAGTGTCAGTGGGGACAGAGAGAGAGAGAGTGAGTGTCAGTGGGGACAGAGAGAGAGAGAGTGTGTCAGTGGGGTCAGAGAGAGAGAGTGTGAGTGTCAGTGGGATCAGAGAGAGAGAGTGTGAGTGTCAGTGGGATCAGAGAGAGAGAGTGTGAGTGTCAGTGGGGACAGAGAGAGAGAGAGTGAGTCAGTGGGGACAGAGAGAGAGTGTCAGTGGGGTCAGAGAGTGAGAGTGTCAGTGGGGTCAGCGAGAGAGAGTGAGTGTCAGTGGGGTCAGCGAGAGAGAGAGAGTGTCAGTGGGGACAGAGAGAGAGAGTGAGTGTCAGTGGGGACAGAGAGAGAGAGTGAGTGTCAGTGGGGACAGAGAGAGAGAGTGAGTGTCAGTGGGGACAGAGAGAGAGAGTGAGTGTCAGTGGGGACAGAGAGAGAGAGTGAGTGTCAGTGGGGACAGAGAGAGAGAGAGTGAGTGTCAGTGGGGACAGAGAGAGAGAGAGTGAGTGTCAGTGGGGACAGAGAGAGAGAGAGTGAGTGTCAGTGGGGACAGAGAGAGAGAGAGTGAGTGTCAGTGGGGACAGAGAGAGAGAGAGTGAGTGTCAGTGGGGACAGAGAGAGAGAGAGAGTGTGTCAGTGGGGACAGAGAGAGAGTGTGTCAGTGGGGACAGAGAGAGAGTGTGTCAGTGGGGACAGAGAGAGAGAGTGTGTCAGTGGGGACAGAGAGAGAGTGTGTCAGTGGGGACAGAGAGAGAGTGTGTCAGTGGGGACAGAGAGAGAGTGTGTCAGTGGGGACAGAGAGAGAGTGTGTCAGTGGGGACAGAGAGAGAGTGTGTCAGTGGGGACAGAGAGAGAGTGTGTCAGTGGGGACAGAGAGAGAGTGTGTCAGTGGGGACAGAGAGAGAGTGTGTCAGTGGGGACAGAGAGAGAGTGTGTCAGTGGGGACAGAGAGAGAGTGTGTCAGTGGGGACAGAGAGAGAGAGAGTGTGTCAGTGGGGACAGAGAAAGTGTGTGTCAGTGGGGACAGAGAGAGAGTGTGTCAGTGGGGACAGAGAGAGAGTGTGTCAGTGGGGACAGAGAGAGAGTGTGTCAGTGGGGACAGAGAGAGAGTGTGTCAGTGGGGACAGAGAGAGAGAGAGTGTGTCAGTGGGGTCAGAGAGAGAGAGAGAGAGTGTGTCAGTGGGGACAGAGAGAGAGTGTGAGTGTCAGTGGGGACAGAGAGAGAGAGTGTGAGTGTCAGTGGGGACAGAGAGAGAGAGTGAGTGTCAGTGGGGACAGAGAGAGAGAGTGAGTGTCAGTGGGGACAGAGAGAGAGAGTGAGTGTCAGTGGGGACAGAGAGAGAGAGTGAGTGTCAGTGGGGATAGAGAGAGAGAGAGAGTGAGTGTCAGTGGGGACAGAGAGAGAGAGAGAGTGAGTGTCAGTGGGGACAGAGAGAAAGAGAGTGAGTGTCAGTGGGGACAGAGAGAGAGAGTGAGTGTCAGTGGGGACAGAGAGAGAGAGTGAGTGTCAGTGGGGACAGAGAGAGAGAGAGTGAGTGTCAGTGGGGACAGAGAGAGAGAGAGTGAGTGTCAGTGGGGACAGAGAGAGAGAGGGTGAGTGTCAGTGGGGACAGAGAGAGAGAGAGTGTGTCAGTGGGGACAGAGAGAGAGTGTGTCAGTGGGGACAGAGAGAGAGAGTGTGTCAGTGGGGACAGAGAGAGAGAGTGTGTCAGTGGGGACAGAGAGAGAGTGTGTCAGTGGGGACAGAGAGAGAGTGTGTCAGTGGGGACAGAGAGAGAGTGTCAGTGGGGACAGAGAGAGAGAGAGTGTGTCAGTGGGGACAGAGAGAGAGTGTGTCAGTGGGGACAGAGAAAGTGTGTGTCAGTGGGGACAGAGAGAGAGTGTCAGTGGGGACAGAGAGAGAGTGTGTCAGTGGGGACAGAGAGAGAGTGTGTCAGTGGGGACAGAGAGAGAGAGAGTGTGTCAGTGGGGTCAGAGAGAGAGAGAGTGTGTCAGTGGGGACAGAGAGAGAGTGTGAGTGTCAGTGGGGACAGAGAGAGAGAGTGTGAGTGTCAGTGGGGACAGAGAGAGAGAGTGAGTGTCAGTGGGGACAGAGAGAGAGAGTGAGTGTCAGTGGGGACAGAGAGAGAGAGTGAGTGTCAGTGGGGACAGAGAGAGAGAGTGAGTGTCAGTGGGGACAGAGAGAGAGAGTGAGTGTCAGTGGGGACAGAGAGAGAGAGTGAGTGTCAGTGGGGACAGAGAGAGAGAGTGAGTGTCAGTGGGGACAGAGAGAGAGAGTGAGTGTCAGTGGGGACAGAGAGAGTGAGTGTGTCAGTGGGGACAGAGAGATTGAGTGTGTCAGTGTGGACAGAGAGAGAGAGTGAGTGTCAGTGGGGTCAGAGAGAGAGAGTGAGTGTGTCAGTGGGGTCAGAGAGCGAGAGTGAGTGTGTCAGTGGGGACAGAGAGAGTGAGTGTGTCAGTGGGGACAGAGAGAGTGAGTGTGTCAGTGGGGACAGAGAGAGTGAGTGTGTCAGTGTGGACAGAGAGAGAGAGTGAGTGTCAGTGGGGTCAGAGAGAGAGAGTGAGTGTGTCAGTGGGGTCAGAGAGAGAGAGTGAGTGTGTCAGTGGGGACAGAGAGAGAGAGAGTGAGTGTCAGTGGGGACAGAGAGAGAGAGTAAGTGTCACTGGGGTCAGAGAGAGACAGTGTGTGTCAGTGGGGACTGAGAGAGAGAGAGAGTGTCAGTGGGGTCAGAGAGAGAGTGAGTGTGTCAGTGGGGTCAGAGAGAGAGAGAGTGAGTGTCAGTGGGGTCAGAGAGAGAGTGAGTGTCAGTGGGGTCAGAGAGAGAGAGTGAGTGTCAGTGGGGACAGAGAGAGAGAGAGTGTCAGTGGGGACAGAGAGAGAGAGTGTCAGTGGGGACAGAGAGAGAGAGTGTCAGTGGGGACAGAGAGAGAGTGTGTCAGTGGGGACAGAGAGAGTGTGTCAGTGGGGACAGAGAGAGAGTGTGTCAGTGGGGACAGAGAGAGAGAGTGTGTCAGTGGGGACAGCGAGAGAGAGTGAGTGTCAGTGGGGTCAGAGAGAGAGAGTGAGTGTGTCAGTGGGGACAGAGAGAGAGTGTGTCAGTGGGAAGTGAGAGAGAGTGTGTGTGTGTGTCAGTGGGGTCAGAGAGAGAGAGAGAGAGTGTCAGTGGGGACTGAGAGAGTGAGTGTGTCAGTGGGGACAGAGAGAGAGAGTAAGTGTCAGTGGGGACAGAGAAAGAGAGAGTGAGTGTCAGTGGGGACAGAGAGAGAGAGTGAGTGTCAGTGGGGACAGAGAGAGAGTGTCAGTGGGGTCAGAGAGAGAGTGTGTCAGTGCGGACAGAGAGAGTGAGTGTGTCAGTGGGGACAGAGAGAGTGAGTGTGTCAGTGGGGACTGAGAGAGAGAGTGTGTCAGTGGGGACAGAGAGAGAGTGTGTCAGTGGGGACAGAGAGAGAGAGTGTGTCAGTGGGGACAGAGAGAGTGAGTGTGTCAGTGGGGACCGAGAGAGTGAGTGTGTCAGTGGGGACAGAGAGAGAGAGTGAGTGTGTCAGTGGGGACAGAGAGAGAGTGTGTCAGTGGGGACTGAGAGAGAGAGTGAGTGTCAGTGGGGACAGAGAGAGAGAGTGAGTGTCAGTGGGGACAGAGAGAGAGTGTCAGTGGGGTCAGAGAGAGAGTGTGTCAGTGCGGACAGAGAGAGTGAGTGTGTCAGTGGGGACAGAGAGAGTGAGTGTGTCAGTGGGGACTGAGAGAGAGAGTGAGTGTCAGTGGGGACAGAGAGAGAGAGTGTGTCAGTGGGGACAGAGAGAGAGAGTGTGTCAGTGGGGACAGAGAGAGAGAGTGTGTCAGTGGGGACAGAGAGAGAGTGTGTCAGTGGGGACAGAGAGAGAGTGTGTCAGTGGGGACAGAGAGAGAGTGTGTCAGTGGGGACAGAGAGAGTGTGTGTGTCAGTGGGGACAGAGAGAGAGAGTGTGTCAGTGGGGACAGAGAGAGAGTGTGTCAGTGGGGACAGAGAGAGTGTGTGTGTCAGTGGGGACAGAGAGAGAGTGTGTGTCAGTGGGGACAGAGAGAGAGAGAGTGTGTCAGTGGGGACAGAGAGAGAGAGTGTGTCAGTGGGGACAGAGAGAGAGAGTGTGTCAGTGGGGACAGAGAGAGAGTGTGTCAGTGGGGACTGAGAGAGAGTGTGTCAGTGGGGACGAGAGAGAGAGTGAGTGTCAGTGGGGACAGAGAGAGAGAGTGAGTGTCAGTGGGGACAGAGAGAGAGAGTGTGTCAGTGGGGACAGAGAGAGTGTGTGTGTCAGTGGGGACAGAGAGAGTGTGTGTGTCAGTGGGGACAGAGAGAGAGAGTGTGTCAGTGGGGACAGAGAGAGAGAGTGTGTCAGTGGGGACAGAGAGAGAGTGTGTCAGTGGGGACTGAGAGAGAGTGTGTCAGTGGGGACTGAGAGAGAGAGTGAGTGTCAGTGGGGACAGAGAGAGAGAGTGAGTGTCAGTGGGGACAGAGAGAGAGAGTGTGTCAGTGGGGACAGAGAGAGTGTGTGTGTCAGTGGGGACAGAGAGAGTGTGTGTGTCAGTGGGGACAGAGAGAGTGAGTGTGTCAGTGAGGACAGAGAGAGAGTGTCAGTGGGGACTGAGAGAGAGAGTGAGTGTGTCAGTGGGGACAGAGAGAGAGAGTGTGTCAGTGGGGACAGAGAGAGAGTGTGTGTCAGTGGGGACAGAGAGAGAGTGTGTCAGTGGGGACTGAGAGAGAGAGTGTGTCAGTGGGGACAGAGAGAGAGAGTGTGTCAGTGGGGACAGAGAGAGAGTGTGTCAGTGGGGACTGAGAGAGTGTGTCAGTGGGGACAGAGAGAGAGTGTGTCAGTGGGGACAGAGAGAGAGTGTGTCAGTGGGGACAGAGACAGAGAGAGAGACAGACAGAGAGAGAGATAGAGAGAGACAGAGAGTCAGTGGGGACAGAGAGGGAGTGTGTGTCAGTGGAGGGGGGTCAGGGACAGTGAGAGAGAAAAGCCGTGGGGAGGAAAGGTTCATGCAGTTACAGGTTTCGCCCAGCTGTTCCTACGAAACCTTCAGTCAGCCGAAATGGAGTAAAGGTGTAGAAGCTTTTCACCTTTCTTTGTAAAAGTGAAAATCCAGTTCAGATTTCTCTCGGTTAGTGAAAGCAGGTACTCACGTGGACCTTTGGTCAAAGCAAAGTGGGGTAAAGGAAACATCCGAAAAGCGGGGTGATACCCCGTATCCTGCCGTGCCCTGCCCCACTCCCACCCTTGCTGCCTCCGTCCACTCACGGCTCCCGGGGAGAGGAGAGGCGGGGCGGATGGATCCCGGGTGGACAGAAGGTGGGCAGGGGGAGAAATAGAAACCCGACAAAATAAGATCGTTCAGGTTTACGGCGGCTCCCAGGGAGTCATGTAAACACCTCGCCCGCCCTCCCTCCCTCCCTCCCTCACCGTCAGACCCCAACCCCTCCCAAGGGTCCCTCAGGCACCTCCTCATCCCCTCTCCACCCCCTCCCCACCCCCTCCCTCCTTCACACCCCCCGCTCCACAGTCCCTCCTTCTCATCTCCCTCTCTCCCAGACCACTCCGCGGTTACTGCCGAACACCCCCCGCGCACACACCGAGAGAGAGAGAGAGAGAGACACAGGGTCTGGGCTGGGTCAACAACTCACTCACCTGCCTCTCCTCGCCCTCTCTTTAAACTGTACGGCGTCACTCACTCCCACCGACTCTCTCCAATCTCTCATTTATTTCCCCCTCCCTCCCTCTCCCTCCCTCTCTCTCCTTCACTGTCACTCTCTCTCCCTCTCCTTCTCTCTCTCCCTCTCCTTCCCTCTCTCTCTCTCTCTCCCTCTCTCTCTCTCCTCTTTCTCTGTTTTTTCTCTATTTCTCTTTCTTTCTGTTTCTCTCTCCCTGTTTCTTTCTCTTTCAGTTTCTCTTTCTTTCTATCTATCTTTATATCTCTCTCTCTTCCTTCCTACTTCCTCACTCTCCCCTTCCCTGGTTGTTTTCCACACTCCCTCTCTCCTTCCTCCCTTCACTCTGTGATTACTGCCCTGATCCAGGAAGTGTTTCCTCAAAACAACCGCCCCTCCTCCACACACAGCGACACCCCGTGGCTGGGAGGATCGCCTCCCCTCCTCCACATACAGCGACACCCCGTGGCTGGGAGGATCGCCTCCGCTCCTCCGCGCACAGCGACACCCAGAGGCTGGGAGGATCGCCTCCGCTCCTCCACACACAGCGACACCCCGTGGCTGGGAGGATCGCCTCTCCTCCTCCGCGCACAGCGGCACCCAGAGGCCGGGAGGATCGTCTCCGCTCCTCCGCGCACAGCGACACCAAGAGGCCGGGAGGATCGCCTCCCCTCCTCCACACACAGCGACACCCAGAGGCTGGAGGATTGCCTCTTCCCCTCCACACACAGCGACACCCAGAGGCTGGGAGGATCGCCTCCCCTCCTCCACACACAGCGACACCCAGAGGCTGGGAGGATCGCCTCCCCTCCTCCACACACAGCGACACCCAGAGGCTGGGAGGATCGCCTCCCCTCCTCCACAGACAGCGACACCCCGTGGCTGGGAGGATCGCCTCTCCTCCTCCGCGCACAGCGGCACCCAGCGGCTTGGAGGATCGCCTCTTCCCCTCCACACACAGCGACACCAAGAGGCCGGGAGGATCGCCTCCCCTACTCCGCGCACAGCGACACCCCGTGGCTGGGAGGATCGCCTCCGCTCCTCCGCGCACAGCGACACCCCGTGGCTGGGAGGATCGCCTCTCCTCCTTCGCGCACAGCGACACCCAGAGGCCGGGAGGATCGCCTTCCCTCCTCCGCGCACAGCGACACCCAGAGGCTGGGAGGATCGCCTCCCCTCCTCCACGCACAGCGTCACCCAGAGGCTGGGAGGATCGCCTCCCCTCCTCCGCGCACAGCGACACCCAGAGGCCGGGAGGATCGCCTCCCCTCCTCCGCGCAAAGCGACACCCAGAGGCTGGGAGGATCGCCTCCCCTCCTCCACACACAGCGACACCCAGAGGCTGGGAGGATCGCCTCCCCTCCTCCGCGCACAGCGACACCCAGAGGCCGGGAGGATCGCCTCCCCTCCTCCGCGTACAGCGACACCCCGTGGCTGGGAGGATCGCCTCCGCTCCTCCACACACAGCGACACCCCGTGGCTGGGAGGATCGCATCTCCTCCTCCACACACAGCGACACCCAGAGGCCGGGAGGATCGCCTCTCCTCCTTCGCGCACAGCGACACCCAGAGGCCGGGAGGATCGCCTCCCCTCCTCCGCGCACAGCGACACCCCGTGGCTGGGAGGATCGCCTCTCCTCCTCTGCGCACAGCGACACCCAGAGGCTGGGAGGATCGCCTCTTCCCCTCCACACACAGCGACACCAAGAGGCCTGGAGGATCGCCTCTCCTCCTCCGCACACAGCGACACCCAGAGGCCGGGAGGATCGCCTCCCCTCCGCCGCGCACAGCGACACCCCGTGGCTGGGAGGATCGCCTCTGCTCCTCCACACACAGTGACACCCAGAGGCTGGGAGGATCGCATCTCCTCCTCCACACACAGCGACACCCAGAGGCCGGGAGGATCGCCTCCCCTTCTCCACACACAGCGACACCCAGAGGCCGGGAGGATCGCCTCTCCTCCTCCACACACAGCGACACCCAGAGGCCGGGAGGATCGCCTCCCCTCCTCCACACACAGCGACACCCAGAGGCCGGGAGGATCGCCTCCTCTCCTCCGCGCACAGCGACACCCAGAGGCCGGGAGGATCGCCTCCCCTCCTCCACACACAGCGACACCCAGAGGCCGGGAGGATCGCCTCCGCTCCTCCACACACAGCGACACCCAGAGGCCGGGAGGATCGCCTCCCCTCCTCCACACACAGCGACACCCAGAGGCCGGGAGGATCGCCTCCCCTCCTCCACACACAGCGACACCCAGAGGCCGGGAGGATCGCCTCTCCTCCTCCACACACAGCGACACCCAGAGGCCGGAGGATCTCTTCTCCATTTCTATCTCGGGCGACCGAATCAACACGGACATCTACTACAAACCGACCGACTCCCACAGCTACCTGGACTACACCTCCTCCCATCCTGCCCCCTGTAAAAACGCCATCCCATTCTCCCAATTCCTTCGTCTCCGCCGCATCTGCTCCCAGGAGGACCAGTTCAAAAAACGTACAACACAGATGGCCTCCTTCTTCAAGGACCGCAATTTACCCCCCGGACGTGGTCGACGGTGCCCTCCACCGCATCTCCTCCACTTCCCGCTCCTCCGCCCTTGAGTCCCGCCCCTCCACTGCCACCAGGACAGAACCCCACTGGTCCTCACCTGCCACCCCACCAATCTCCATGTACAGCGCATCATCCGCCGTCACTTCCGCCACCTCCAAACAGACCCCAGCACCAAGGATATATTTCCCTCCCCTCCCCTATCAGCTTTCCGTAGAGACCACTCCCTCCGCGACTCCCTCGTCAGATCCACACCCCCCACCGACCCAACCTCCACTCCCGGCACCTTCCCCTGCAACCACAGGAGGTGCAAGACTTGCGTCCACACCTCCCCCCCCCCTCACCTCCCTCCAAGGCCCCAAGGGATCCTTCCAAATCCGCCACAAATTCATCTGCACCTCCACACACATCATTTACTGCACCCGATGTGGCCTCCTCTATATTGGGGAGACAGGCCGCCTACTTGCGGAACGTTTCAGAGAACACCTCTGGGACACCCGGACAAACCAACCCAACCGCCCCGTGGCTCAACACTTCAACTCCCCCCTCCCACTCCACCAAGGACATGCAGGTCCTTGGCCTCCTCCATCGTCAGATCAAAACGACGCCTGGAGGAAGAGCGCCTCATCTTCCGCCTAGGAACCCTCCAACCACAAGGGATGAACTCAGATTTCTCCAGCTTTCTCATTTCCCCTCTCCCCGCCTTTTCTCAGTCCCAACCCTCGGACTCAGCACCGCCTTCTTGACCTGCATTCTGCTTCCCGACCTCTCTGCCCCTACCCACTCTCCAGACTATCACCCTCACCTTAACCTCCTTCCACCTACCGCATTCCCAACGCCCCTCCCCCAGGTCCATCCTCCCTACCTTTTATCTTAGCCTTTTTTACAATCTCTCTATCCTTGCGTACAATCTATCTCTCCTCCCTTACAATCTATCTCTCCTTCCATACAATCTATCTCTCCTTCCTTACACTCTATCACTCCTCCCTGACACCTATCTATCTCTCCTTTGTTACACTCTATATCTCCTCCCTTACAGTTTTCCTCCCTTAAAATCTATCTCTCCTCCCTTCCAATCTATCTCTCCTTCCATACACTCTTTCTCTCTTTCCTTACAAACTATCTGTCGTCCATTGGAGGGTCTCTTTCCTTCCTTACAGTCTATCTTTCCTTCCTTACAATCCATCTCTTCACCCTTACAATCTATCTCTCCTCCCTTACACTTTATCTCTCCTCCCTTACACTCTATCTCTCCTTTCCAATCTATCCCTCATCCCTTACAGTGTCATTCCTTCATTAGATTGTCTCTCTCCTTCTTTCCAATCTACCTATCCTCCCTTACAAACGTTATCACCATCCTTACAATCTATCTCTCCTTCCATACACTCTTTCTCTCTTTCCTTACAAACTATCTGTCGTCCATTGGAGGGTCTCTTTCCTTCCTTACAATCTATCTCTCCTCCCTTACACTCTATCTCTCCTTCCTTACAATCTATCTCTCCTCCCTTACACTCTATCTCTCCTCCCTTACAATCTATCCCTCCTGCCTTACTATCATTCTCAGAGGAGAAAGTGAGGACTGCAGATGCTGGAGATCAGAGATGGAAATGTGTTGCTGGAAAAGCGCAGCAGGTCAGGCAGCATCCAGGGAACAGGAGAATCGACGTTTCGGGCATTAGCCCTTCTTACTATCATTCTCACCCTTCCTTACACTCTTTCACTCCTCCTTAACAGTCTTTCTCTCCTTCCATACACTCTATCTCTCCTCCCTTACACTTTATCTCTCCTCCCTTACATTCTCTCGCTCCTTCCTTACACTCTATCTCTCCTCCCTGACACCTATTTATCTCTCCTTCATTACACTCCACCTCTCCTCCCTTACAGTCTTTCTCTCCTTCCTTAAAATCTATGTCTTCTCCCTTCCAATCGATCTCTCCTTCCTTACAATTTATCCCTCCTCCCTTCCAATCGATCTCTCCTTCCTTACAATTTATCCCTCCTCCCTTCCAATCGATCTCTCCTTCCTTACAATTTATCTCTCCTCCCTTACAATCTATCTCTCCTTCCTTACAATTTATCCCCTCCTCCCTTACAATCTATCTCTCCTTCCTTACAATCTATCTCTCCTCCCTTACAATCTATCTCTCCTTCCTTACAATCTATCTCTCCTTCCTTACAATCTATCTCTCCTCCCTTACAATCTATCTCTCCTCCCTTACAATCTATCTCTCCTCCCTTACAATCTATCTCTCCTCCCTTACAATCTATCTCTCCTTCCTTACAATCTATCTCTCCTCCCTTACAATCTATCTCTCCTTCCTTACACTCTATCTCTCCTCCCTTACAATCTATCTCTCCTCCCTTACAATCTATCTCTCCTCCCTTACAATCTATCTCTCCTTCCTTACAATCTATCTCTCCTTCCTTACAATCTATCTCTCCTCCCTTCCAATCTATCTCTCCTCCCTTCCAATCTATCTCTCCTCCCTTACAATCTATCTCTCCTTCCTTACAATCTATCTCTCCTCCCTTACAATCTATCTCTCCTTCCTTACAATCTATCTCTCCTCCCTTACAATCTATCTCTCCTCCCTTACAATCTATCTCTCCTCCCTTACAATCTATCTCTCCTTCCTTACACTCTATCTCTCCTCCCTTACAATCTATCTCTCCTCCCTTACAATCTATCTCTCCTCCCTTCCAATCTATCTCTCCTCCCTTACAATCTATCTCTCCTCCCTTACAATCTATCTCTCCTCCCTTACAATCTATCTCTCCTCCCTTACAATCTATCTCTCCTCCCTTACAATCTATCTCTCCTTCCTTACAATCTATCTCTCCTCCCTTCCAATCTATCTCTCCTCCCTTACAATCTATCTCTCCTTCCTTACAATCTATCTCTCCTCCCTTACAATCTATCTCTCCTCCCTTACAATCTATCTCTCCTCCCTTACAATCTATCTCTCCTCCCTTCCAATCTATCTCTCCTCCCTTCCAATCTATCTCTCCTTCCTTACAATCTATCTCTCCTCCCTTCCAATCTATCTCTCCTCCCTTCCAATCTATCTCTCCTTCCTTACAATCTATCTCTCCTCCCTTACAATCTATCTCTCCTCCCTTCCAATCTATCTCTCCTTCCTAGTAATCTGTCTCTCCTCTCACCAGGACGTTGCCTGGGATGGAGATGTTGAGCGAGGAGAGACTGCACAGGCTTGGAATGTTACCTTTGGGAGTTGCGAGGATTGACATGACTGAGATTATGGGAGGCTATGGACAGCAACTGTTCCTCTCCCCGGGTTCAGGGGTCAGTCACGAGACGGTATGGCGTTCGGGTAAATTAGGGGCAGGAGTGTCCCAGGAGATTTAGGGAGAAAAACCTGGCACCGGTCGCGAATCCGGAACGCAGTGCCTGGGAAGGGGCAGCAGATCCGAAACCTCGAAAGAAATATTTGGATGAGGACTTCAAACGTCACCGCATTCGAGGATGTGGACAAGTGCAGACAATTGGGAATAGCGCACCTTTAGTGGTAGTTAGATGGGCCGAAGGGCCTTTCCTGTACCCTCTGGATCTAGGGGTCTGTGCATCAATGGACTGAAGAGACTTCCAGAGCAATCATGATCTCATTGGACGGTGGTGGAGCAAACGCGAGGGGCCGAATGGCCGACTGCTGTCCTCACATTCCCCTGCAGAGCCCTCGCACCCCTACCCCTACCAGGCTGGACGTTCTGTCCCTCCTTCGTGAGACAGAAGGCCGCTATACAAATGCAGGCGGGCGTTGTTGTTGTTGTTGTTGCCATAGAGACCGCAAGCGACAGCACCAAAGGTTGGCAGGCCGCGGTGACCGGGAACGAACAGTGGGGGGAGCTTCGTTGGGGGGTGGGGGGGGGGGGGGGGGGGTCGCTACCGGGATTCGTCGCCCACCCCCCCCCTCCCTGGAGGACATTCCTGTCCTGTAACCCACTCCTATCCCGCTTCCAAACCCTCCTCCTCTGCGGTGAATAGGGCAGCCCCAGCCCTTGCCAAGCGCCTGCCCAGTGCTGGGTGGCCACCCCGAACCTGCCCCCGAGGCGGTGGCTCATTTCCCACAATTCCCCACCACGCTCCCCCTCCCACCCTCACCCCTCCCAGTTTGACATTCTCCCCACTCGGACAAAAACCTTTGAAAATTTCACCCTGTCAAGTCCTCTCAGAACCTCATGTACAGCTCTGTGGTACGGAAACGGACCAAACCCGTCCGTGCCGACCCAGGTATTCCTAACCTAATCCAGTCCCGTTTGCCAGCACCCGGCCCATATCCCTCCAAACCCTTCCTATTCATGTCCCCATCCAGATGCCTTTTAAATGCTGTCATTTAATGCTCCACTTCCTCTGACTGCACATTCTACACACGTACCACCCCCTGCGTGAAAAACGTTGCCCCTTAAGTCCCTTTCCCCTCTCACCTTCGACCTGTGCCCTCTAACTTTGGACTTCCCTACCCTGGAGAAAAGACTCGGTCTATTTATCCTATCCAATTCCCCTCATGATTTTATAAACCTCTATAAGGTCACCCCTCAGCCTCCGACGCTCCAGGGAAAACAGCCCCAGCCTGTTCAGCCTCTCCCTGTAGCTCAAACCCTCCAACCCTGGCAACATCCTTGTAAATCTTTTCTGAACCCTTTCAAGTTTCACAACATCCTTCCTACAGCAGGGAGACCAGAATTGCACACAATATTCCAACAGTGGCCTAACCAATGTCCTGTACAGCAGCAACATGACCTCCCAACTCCTGTACTCAATACTCTGACCAATAAAGGAAAGCATACCAAACGCTGCCTTCACTATTCTATCTACCTGTGACTCCACTTTCAAGGAGCTGTGAACCTGCACTCCAAGGTCTCTTTGTTCAGCAACACTCCCCAGGACCATAACATAAGTCCTGCTCTGATTTGTCTTTCCAAAATGCAGCACCTCGCAAGTCCTGGGACTGGGACTGCCAAAGTGTTAAAGGTTTAGATGGAGAGGAATTTCTTAAGTGTATACAAGACAATTTTCTGATTTAGTTTGTGGATGTACCTACGAGAGAAGGTGCAAAACGTGACCTACTCTTGGGAAATAAGGCAGGGCAGGTGACTGAGGTGTCAGTGGGGGAGCACTTTGGGGCCAGCGGCCATAATTCTATTTGTTTTAAAATAGTGATGGAAAAGGATAGACCAGATCTAAAAGTTGAAGTTCTAAATTGGAGAAAGGCCAATTTTGACGGTATTAGGCAAGAACTTTCAAAAGCTGATTGGGGGCAGATGTTCACAGGTAAAGGGACGGCTGGAAAATGGGAAGCCTTTAGAAATGAGATAACAAGAATCCAGAGAAAGTATATTCCTGTCAGGGTGAAAGGAAAGGCTGGGAGGTACAGGGAATGCTAGATGACTAAAGAAATTCGGGGTTTGGTTAAGAAAAAGAAGGAAGCATATGTCAGATATAGACAGGATAGATCGAGTGAATCCTTAGAAGAGTATAAAGGCAGTAGGAGTATACTTAAGAGGGAAATCAGGAGGGAAAAAAGGGGACATGAGATAGCTTTGGCAAATAGAGTTAAGGAGAATCCAAAGGAGTTTTACAAATATATTCAGGACAAAAGGGTAACTAGGGAGAGAATAGGGCCCCTCAAAGATCAGCAAGGCGGCCTTTGTGTGGAGCCACAGAAAATGGGGAAGATACTAAATGAATATTTTGCATCAGTATTTACTGTGGAAAAGGATATGGAAGATATAGACTGTAGGGAAATAGATGGTGACATCTTGCAAAATGTCCAGATTACAGAGGAGGAAATGCAGGATGTCTTGAAACGGTTAAAGGTGGATAAATCCCCAGGACCTGATCAGGTGTACCCTAGAACTCTGTGGGAAACTAGAGAAGTGATTGCTGGGCCTCTTGCTGAGATATTTGTATCATCGATAGTCACAGGTGAGGTGCCGGAAGACTGGAGGTTGGCAAATGTGGTGCCACTGTTTAAGAAGGTTGGTAAGGACAAGCCAGGGAACTATAGACCAGTGAGCCTGACCTCGGTGGTGGGCAAGTTGTTGGAGGGAATCCTGAGGGACAGGATGTACATGTATTTGGAAAGGCAAGGACTGATTCGGGATAGTCAACATGGCTTTGTGCGTGGGAAATCATGTCTCCCAAACTTGATTGAGTTTCTTGAAGAAGTAACAAAGAAGATTGATGAGGGCAGAGCAGTAGATGTGATCTATATGGACTTCAGTAAGGCGTTCGACAAGGTTCCCCATGGGAGACTGATTAGCAAGGTTAGATCTCATGGAATACAGGGAGAACTAGCCATTTGGATACAGAACTGGCTCAAAGGTAGAAGACAGAGGGTGGTGGTGGAGGGTTGTTTTTCAGACTGGAGACCTGTGACCAGTGGAGTGCCACAAGGATCGGTGCTGGGTCCACTACTTTTCAGCATTTATATAAATGATTTGGATGTGAGCATAAGAGGTACAGTTAGTAAGTTTGCAGATGACACCAAAATTGGAGGTGTAGTGGGCAGCGAAGAGGGTTACCTCAGATTACAACAGGATCTGGACCAGATGGGCCAATGGGCTGAGAAGTGGCAGATGAAGTTTAATTCAGATAAAAGCGAGGTGCTGCATTTTGGGAAAGCAAATCTTAGCAGGACTTATACACTTAATGGTAAGGTCCTAGGGAGTGTTGCTGAACATAGAGACCTTGGAGTGCAGGTTCATAGCTCCTTGAAAGTGGAGTCGCAGGTAGATAGGATAGTGAAGAAGGCATTTGGTATGCTTTCCTTTATTGGTCAGAGTATTGAGTACAGGAGTTGGGAGGTCATGTTGCAGCTGTACAGGACATTGTTGGAATATTGCGTGCAATTCTGGTCTCCTTCCTATCGGAAAGATGTTGTGAAATGTGAAAGGGTTCAGAAAAGATTTACAAGGATGTTGCTAGGGTTGGACGAGCTGAGCTCCAGGGAGAGGCTGAACAGGCCGGGGCTATTTTCCCTGGAGCGTCGGAGGCTGAGGGGTGACCTTATAGAGGTTTACAAAATTAGGAGGGGCATGGAGAGGGTAAATAGACAAAGTCTTTTCCCTGGGGTCGGGGAGTCCAGAACTAGAGGGCATAGGTTTAGGGTGAGAGGGGAAAGATATAAAAGAGACCTAAGGGGCAACATTTTCACCCAGAGGGTGGTACGTGAATGAAATGAGCTGCCAGAGGAAGTGGTGGAGGCTGGTACAATTACAACATTTAAGAGGCGTTTGGATGGGTATATGAATAGGAAGGGGTTTGGAGGGATATGGGCCGGGTGCTGGCAGGTGGGACTCGTGGGTTGGGATATCTGGGTCGGCATGGACGAGTTGGGCCGAAGGGTCTGTTTCCGTGCTGTACATCTCTATGACTCCTTCCACTTCTTGATCAAGATCCTGTTGTAATCTGAGGTAACCTTCTTCGCTGTCCACTACACCCTCCAATTTTGGTGTGTCTCTCTCAATAAGATCGCTCCCCCTCCAACCCCATTCTCCCAACCCAAATGAAGAAAGTCCGAGTCAGTTTAGCTGGCCCTGATGAGTTAACCCCTTCATTGAATTAGCCCACGAGCGCCTCTCTCCAAACAGCCTCTGATGTTAGTACATCGAATATGGGGACCAGAACCGTACACATATGGACTGCCCTGTACCGTTACAACAAGACTGCCCTGTCATTCAACCCCAAACCCCAGCGATAAAGGCCAAAGTTCCTCTCAGCCTCCAAATCTAGGTCCAGGCTTCACTGGGGCCTAGTTGAACCAGGGAGGGATACGGGCCAATCGCAGGCAACTGAGGACTTGGTTGTGAGTTTGCTGGCTGAGCTGGTGGATTTGTTCTCCGATGTTTTGTCACCACACTAGGTGAGCCTCCGTCGAAGCCCCTGTGCTCTGTCCCACCTTCTATTTACACAGGAACCTCGATTAACTGAATTTCGGATTATCCGAGGAGGATCTCAAGGTCCTGCAGAAACGTTACCCCTAAGAAGTAATTGTATTCGATCAACCTGTACTGAAGAAGATGTGAAAACGCTGGTAAGAACAAAGAAACACAAGCAACTGAAGCATCAGCCACTGGATATTTTTAGGTAAGGGTGGAGTTTGCACATTCTCCCCCTGTGTCTGCGTGGGTTTCCTCCGGATGCTCCGGTTTCCTCCCACAGTCCAAAGATGGACTCTATGTGTAGGTTAGGGTGGATTGGCCGTGCTAAATTACCCATAGTGCCCAGGGATGTGCAGGTTAGGGTGGAATGGCCGTGCTAAATTACCCATAGTGCCTAGGGATGTGCGGGTTAGGATGGATTGGCCATGCTAAATTACCCATAGTGCCCAGTGACGTGCAGGTTAGGGTGGATTGGCCGTACTAAATTACCCATAGTGCCCAGGGATGTGCAGGTTAGGGTGGATTGACCATGCTAAATTGCCCATAGTGCCTAGGGATGTGCGGGTTAGGATGGATTGGCCATGCTAAATTACCCATAGTGCCCAGTGATGTGCAGGTTAGGGTGGATTGACCATGCTAAATTACCCATAGTGCCCAGGGATGTGCAGATTAGGTGGATTGGCCGTACTAAATTACCCATAGTGCCCTGAGTTGTGCAGGTTAGGTGGATTAGCCGTGCTAAATTACCCATAGTGCCCAGGGATGTGCAGGTTAGGGTGGATTGGCCGTGCTAAATTACCCATAGTGCTCAGGGATGTGCGGGTTAGGTGGATTGGCCATGCTAAATTACCCATAATGCCCTGGGATGTGCGGGTTAGGAGGGGCTGCAGTTGCCAGGCTGGCGCTGGGTGCTGAGCCGCAGACATCGCTAACCCGGGAAGGCGCGGGAGACTGGAAAGGGAGGGGGAAGACCGGAGAGGTTGCGGAACAGAATTCTGGATCCGGGGGGGGAGGAGTTCCCATATCCGAAGGAAGGCGTGGCAACTATGGAGCAAGGACGCTCAAGAGGGATGGATTTGGAAATGTAGAGGCCTCTGGGAGTAGGCGGGAGTGGGCTAGACTGGATTACGGACATGGTAAAAACAATGACTGCAGATGCTGGAAACCAGATTCTGGGTCAGTGGTGCTGCTGCCTGAATTGCTGTGCTCTTCCAGCACCACTGATCCAGAATCTGGATTACGGACATGGCGCGGGGGGAGGGGCGCCTGTGTAACTCTCTCTAGAGGGGCTGAATGGCCTCCTGCTGTTCCCGTGTGACAGGCTGGAGGAGGGAGGGGCTGAATGGCCTCCTGCTGTTCCTGTGTGACAGGCTGGAGGAGGGAGGGGCTGAATGGCCTCCTGCTGTTCCTGTGTGACAGGCTGGAGGGCGGGCTGAATGGCCTCCTGCTGTTTCCGTGTGACAGGCTGGAGGAGGGGAAGGGCTGAATGGCCTCCTGCTGTTTCTACTGAGCAACAAGTTGCAATTATGTAGTGTGTCCAGTGTGATAAAACGTGTCGAAGTGCCTCACATTTTGTGAATGAGGGTGAAGGAGGTAGGGATAGGTGTAGGGGTCCGGGGGGGGTGTGACAGAGATAGGGAGGGGGTGTAGGGGCCGGAGGGGGTGACAGAGATAGGGAGGGGGTGTTGGGGCCGGAGGGGGTGACAGAGATAGGGAGGGGGTGTAGGGGTCCGGAGGGGGTGACAGAGATAGGGAGGGGGGGTAGGGGCCGGAGGGGGTGACAGAGATAGGGAGGGGGTGTAGGGGTCCGGGGGGGAGTGACAGAGATAGGGAGGGAGTGTTTGGACTGGAGGGGGTGACAGAGATAGGGATGGGGTGTCGGGGATGGAGGGGGTGACAGAGATAGGGAGGGGGTGTAGGGGTCCGGGGGGGGGAGTGACAGAGATAGGGAGGGGGTGTCGGGGCTGGAGGGGGAGTGACAGAGATAGGGAGGGGGTGTAGGGGATGGAGGGGGTGCCAGAGACAGGACAGGGGTGCGTAAGGGTGTGCGAGTCCGCAGGGGACGAATTTGGGAAAGGGGGGGGGGGTGAGGGGGGTCGAGACGCGGAGTGGACAGAGGGTCCGCGCTCCCTGCCATCACCCCCGGGGGGGAGGGGGGGGGGGATAGTCAGCGAGAGAAATGTGGCAATCTGAGGGAGGCGTGTTCAGCTCTGAGACAGAAAGTGAAAGTGCCCAGCGAGGACGGGGAGGGGATTTTGAGAGGCAAGCAGCCCGAGGTTTAGTTCCTGAGCCCAACCTGGAGATGGCTGCCTCTCTCAAAGTGACCGCTGCCAACCGGGAAAAGGTAGGCCAGGAAAGGACGGGGTGACTCTGACCAGGGGGGGGGGGGGGGGGGAGACACAACCACAGCTGGGGGGGGGGGGGGGGGTGTACAGACACACGCACACAGAGTGAAACCAGGGAGTGGAGGAATAAGAGAGAGGAAGGGAGGAATCTCGCAGGGGGGGGTGGGTGGGTGCCAAGGTGGGCTCACAGGTGGGAGATGGGGATGAGAGAGAGAGGGGCAGAGGGAGAGAGGGGGAAGAGGGGAGGGGAGAGGGAAGGGGGGCAGTGGGGGTTTGAAGGCAAGAGGGAGACAGCTGGAGAGAGAAGCAGGAAGTGGCAGGCAGAGAGAGAAAGAGAAAGTAGCTTTGTCAGGGGGGGCGGGGAGGGGGGGAACAGAGAGAGAGAGAGGGAGGGAGGGATAGAGAGAGGGGGGAACAGAGAGAGAGAGGGAGGGAGGGAGAGAGGGATAGAGGGGGGGCAGAGAGAGAGGGGAGGGAGGGAGAGAGGGATAGAGGGGGGGCAGAGAGAGAGAGAGAGGGAGGGAGGGATAGAGAAAGGGGGGGGGACAGAGAGAGAGAGGGGGGGACAGAGAGAGAGAGAGGGAGGGAGGGATAGAGAGAGGGGGGGACAGAGAGAGAGGGGAGGGAGGGAGAGAGGGATAGAGGGGGGGAGACAGAGAGAGAGAGAGGGAGGGAGGGATAGAGAAAGGGGGTGGACAGAGAGAGAGAGAGGGGGGGACAGACAGAGAGAGAGAGGGAGGGATAGAGAGATACAGAGGGGGGGACAGAGAGAGAGACAGAGGTGGAGAGAGAGAGGGAGGGGGGCTTGGGGGCAGTGAGGGGAGAGGGGAGGGAGGACAGAGAGGAAGATGATGGAACTGGGGTGAGGAGGGATCGTGAAAGAGAGAGAGAAAAATACTGCGTGGGTTCAGGGGGGCCCTCCAGCCTGTCACACAGGAACAGCAGGAGGCCATTCAGCCCCCTCCCTCCTCCAGCCTGTCACACAGGAACAGCAGGAGGCCATTCAGCCCCTCCCTCCTCCAGCCTGTCACACGGGAACAGCAGGAGGCCATTCAGCCCCCTCCCTCCTCCTCCAGCCTGTCACACAGGAACAGCAGGAGGCCATTCAGCCCCTCCCCTCCTCCAGCCTGTCACACAGGAACAGCAGGAGGCCATTCAGCCCCTCCCTCCTCCAGCCTGTCACACAGGAACAGCAGGAGGCCATTCAGCCCCTCCCTCCTCCAGCCTGTCACACAGGAACAGCAGGAGGCCATTCAGCCCCCCTCCTCCTCCAGCCTGTCACACAGGAACAGCAGGAGGCCATTCAGCCCCTCCCCTCCTCCAGCCTGTCACACAGGAACAGCAGGAGGCCATTCAGCCCCTCCCTCCTCCAGCCTGTCACACAGGAACAGCAGGAGGCCATTCAGCCCCTCCCTCCTCCAGCCTGTCACACAGGAACAGCAGGAGGCCATTCAGCCCATCCCTCCTCCAGCCTGTCACACAGGAACAGCAGGAGGCCATTCAGCCCCTCCCCCCTCCAGCCTGTCACACAGGAACAGCAGGAGGCCATTCAGCCCCTCCCCTCCTCCAGCCTGTCACACGGGAACAGGAGGCCATTCAGCCCCTCCCCCTTCCAGCCTGTCACACGGGTACAGCAGGAGGCCATTCAGCCCTTTGAACTGTCATGCATTCTGACCTCAACTCCTGTTCCATCCCCTCCCTCAACACACACCAGCACAGCAAGATCCCAAGTTCCAGGTGACCCCCCCAAAATAGAGTATGGAACCCCCACTACCAGCACAGCAAGATCCCGTGACCTACCCCACACACATACACACCTCGGTGGTGCTGAGAGAGGTCACCCCACCCCACCCCCCACCCCCAGAGGTGGCAGGCGAAGGTGGTGTGGCATTGTGTATGAGGCCAGGGCAGCGCAGTAGGGGGGGTCTCTCCTTGGCACTAGGCCCCGGGCACAGGGAGCAGCAGGATTCCAGTGTTCCCTTTGGCCTGTCCTGCTCCGAGTGGGGCCCGGGGCCTGGGTTATCAGCGGGAGGGTCCGTTAGAGCCCTGCTCGGGGGCGAGGGAGGTTTCCAGGCCCCAAGAGAGAGGCCACACCACCTCGATGGATGGACGCTGGCATCTCCCAGGGGAAAGTGAAACCGAACTTCCTTTCGCCTCAGTGCCCTCCCCAGGCCTCACCTCGGTCCCCTCCCCAGGCCTCACCTCGGTCCCCTCCCCAGGCCTCACCTCGAATCCCTTCCCAGGCCTCACCTTGACGCCCTTCCCCAGGCCTCACCTCGGTCCCCTCCCCAGGCCTCACCTTGACGCCCTTCCCCAGGCCTCACCTCGGACCCCTCCCCAGGCCTCACCTTGATGCCCTTTCCAGGCCTCACCTCGATGCCCTCCCCAGGCCTCACCTTGATGCCCTTTCCAGGCCTCACCTCGATGCCCTCCCCAGGCCTCACCTTGATGCCCTCCCCAGGCCTCACCTCGATGCCCTCCCCAGGCCTCACCTCGATGCCCTCCCCAGGCATCAACATGATGCCCTCCCCAGGCCTCACCTCGATGCCCTCCCCAGGCCTCACCTCGATGCCCTCCCCAGGCCTCACCTCGGTCCCCTCCCCAGGCCTCACCTCGATGCCCTCCCCAGGCCTCACCTCGGTCCCCTCCCCAGGCCTCACCTCGAATCCCTTCCCAGGCCTCACCTCGATGCCCTCCCAAGGCCTCACCTTGATGCCCTCCCCAGGCCTCACCTCGGTCCCCTCCCCAGGCCTCACCTTGATGCCCTTCCCAGGCCTCAGCTCGGTCCCTTCCCAGGCCTCACCTCGATGCCCTCCCCAGGCCTCACCTCGATGCCCTCCCCGGGCCTCACCTCGGTCCCCTTCCCAGGCCTCACCATGATGCCTTCCCCAGGCCTCACCTCGATACCCTCCCCAGGCCTCACCTCGGTCCTCTTCCCAGGCCTCACCTCAGTTCCCTCCCCAGGCCTCACCTCAGTTCCCTCCCCAGGCCTCACCTCGGACCCCTCCCCAGGCCTCACCTCGGTTCCCTCCCCAGGCCTCACCTCGGTCCCCTTCCCAGGCCTCACCTCGATGCCCTTCCCAGGCCTCAACTCGATGCCCTCCCAAGGCCTCACCTGGATGCCCTCCCCAGGCCTCACCTCGGTCCCCTTCCCAGGCCTCACTTTGATGCCCTCCCCAGGCCTCACCTCTGTCCCTTCCCCAGGCCTCACTTTGATGCCCTCCTCAGGCCTCACCTCGGTCCCCTCCCCAGGCCTCACCTCGAATCCCTTCCCAGGCCTCACCTCGATGCCCTCCCCAGGCCTCACCTCGATGCCCTCCCCAGGCCTCACCTCGGTCCCCTCCCCAGGCCTCACCTCGGTCCCCTCCCCAGGCCTCACCTCGATTCCCTTCCCAGGCCTCACCTCGATGCCCTGCCCAGGCCTCACCTCGTTCCCCTTTCCAAGTCTCACCTCGGTCCCTTCCCCGGGCCTCACCTTGATGTCTTCCCCAGGCCTCACCATGATGCCCACCCCAGGCCTCACCTCGAAACCCTCCCCAGGCCTCACCTCGAATCCCTTCCCAGGCATCACCTCGATGCCCTCCCCAGGCCTCACCTCGATGCCCTCCCCAGGCCTCACCTCGATGCCCTTCCCAGGCCTCACCTCGATGCCCTCCCCAGGCCTCACCTCGATGCCCTCCCCAGGCCTCACCTTGGTCCCCTCCCCAGGCCTCACCTCGAATCCCTTCCCAGGCCTCACCTCGATGCCCTCCCCAGGCCTCACCTCGATGCCCTCCCCAGGCCTCACCTCGGTCCCCTCCCCAGGCCTCACCTCATTTCCCTCCCCAGGCCTCACCTCGGTCCCCTCCCCAGGCCTCACCTCGATGCCTTCCCCAGGCCTCACCTTGGTCCCCTCCCCAGGCCTCACCTCGGTCCCCTTCCCAGGCCTCACTTTGATGCCCTCCCCAGGCCTCACCTCGATGCCCTCCCCAGGCCACACCTCGGTCCCTTCCCCAGGCCTCACTTTGATGCCCACCCCAGGCCTCACCTCGGTCCCCTCCCCAGGCCTCACCTCGATGCCCTCCCCAGGCCTCACCTCGATGCCCTCCCCAGGCCTCACCTCGATGCCCTTCCTAGGCCTCACCTCGATGCCCTCCCCAGGCCTCACCTCGGTCCCCTCCCCAGGCCTCACCTCGGTCCCCTCCCCAGGCCTCACCTCGGTCCCCTCCCCAGGCCTCACCTCGATGCCCTCCCCAGGCCTCACCTTGGTCCCCTCCCCAGGCCTCACCTCGATGCCCTCCCCAGGCCTCACCTCGGTCCCCTTCACTGGCCTCAATTCGAATCCCTTCACAGGCCTCACCTCGAATCCCTTCCCAGGCCTCACCTCGATGCCCTCCCCAGGCCTCACCTCGATGCCCTCCCCAGGCCTCACCACGATGCCCTCCCCAGGACTCACCACGATGCCCTCCCCAGGCCTCACCTCGATGCCCTCCCCAGGCCTCACCTCGGTCCCCTCCCCAGGCCTCACCATGATGCCCACCCCAGGCCTCAACTCGGTCCCCTTCCCAGGCCTCACCTCGAATCACTTCCCAGGCCTCATCTCGAATCCCTTCCCAGGCCTCACCTTGATGCCCTCCCCAGGCCCCACCTCGGTCCCCTCCCCAGGCCTCACCTCGGTTCCCTCCCCAGGCCTCACCTTGGTCCCCTTCCCAGGCCTCTCCTCGATGCCCTTCCAAGGCCTCACCTCGATGCCCTTCCGAGGCCTCACCTCGATGCCCTCCCCAGGCCTCACCTCGGTCCCCTCCCCAGGCCTCACCTCGAATCCCTTCCCAGGCCTCACCTCGATGCCCTCCCCAGGCCTCACCTCGATGCCCTCCCCAGGCCTCACCTCGGTCCCCTCCCCAGGCCTCACCTCGGTCCCCTCCCCAGGCCTCACCTCGGTCCTCTCCCCAGGCCTCACCTTGATGCCCTTCCCAGGCCTCACCTCGGTCCCCTTCACTGGCCTCAATTCGAATCCCTTCACAGGCCTCACCTCGATGCCCTCCCCAGGCCTCACCTCGATGCCCTCCCCAGGCCTCACCTCGATGCCCTCCCCAGGCCTCACCATGATGCCTTCCCCAGGCCTCACCATGATGCCCTCCCCAGGCCTCGCCTCGATGCCCTCCCCAGGCCTCACCTCGGTCCCCTTCCCAGGCCTCACCTCAGTTCCCTCCCCAGGCCTCACCTCGTTCCCCTCCCCAGGCCTCACCTCGATGCCCTTCCCAGGCCTCACCTCGATGCCCTCCCAAGGCCTCATCTTGGTCCCCTTCCCAGGCCTCTCCTCGATGCCCTTCCCAGGCCTCTCCTCGATGCCCTTCCCAGGCCTCTCCTCGATGCCCTTCCCAGGCCTCACCTCGATGCCCTCCCCAGGCCTCACCTCGGTCCCCTTCCCACGCCTCATCTCGGTCCCTTCCCCAAGCCTCACCTTGTCCCTTCCCCAGGCCTCACTTTGATGCCTTCCCCAGGCCTCACCTCGATGCCCTCCCCAGGCCTCACCTCGGTCCCCTCCCCAGGCCTCACCTCGAATCCCTTCCCAGGCCTCACCTCGATGCCCTCCCCAGGCCTCACCTCGATGCTTTCCCCAGGCCTCACCTCGGTCCCCTCCCCAGGCCTCACCTCGGTCCTCTCCCCAGGCCTCACCTTGATGCCCTTCCCAGGCCTCACCTCGGTCCCCTTCACTGGCCTCAACTCGAATCCCTTCACAGGCCTCACCTCGATGCCCTCCCAGGCCTCACCTCGATGCCCTCCCCAGGCCTCACCTCGATGCCCTCCCCAGGCCTCACCATGATGCCTTCCCCAGGCCTCACCATGATGCCCTCCCCAGGCCTCGCCTCGATGCCCTCCCCAGGCCTCACCTCGGTCCCCTTCCCAGGCCTCACCTCATTTCCCTCCCCAGGCCTCACCTCGGTCCCCTCCCCAGGCCTCACCTCGATGCCTTCCCCAGGCCTCACCTTGGTCCCCTCCCCAGGCCTCACCTCGGTCCCCTTCCCAGGCCTCACTTTGATGCCCTCCCCAGGCCTCACCTCGATGCCCTCCCCAGGCCACACCTCGGTCCCTTCCCCAGGCCTCACTTTGATGCCCACCCCAGGCCTCACCTCGGTCCCCTCCCCAGGCCTCACCTCGATGCCCTCCCCAGGCCTCACCTCGATGCCCTCCCCAGGCCTCACCTCGATGCCCTTCCTAGGCCTCACCTCGATGCCCTCCCCAGGCCTCACCTCGGTCCCCTCCCCAGGCCTCACCTCGGTCCCCTCCCCAGGCCTCACCTCGGTCCCCTCCCCAGGCCTCACCTCGATGCCCTCCCCAGGCCTCACCTTGGTCCCCTCCCCAGGCCTCACCTCGATGCCCTCCCCAGGCCTCACCTCGGTCCCCTTCACTGGCCTCAATTCGAATCCCTTCACAGGCCTCACCTCGAATCCCTTCCCAGGCCTCACCTCGATGCCCTCCCCAGGCCTCACCTCGATGCCCTCCCCAGGCCTCACCACGATGCCCTCCCCAGGACTCACCACGATGCCCTCCCCAGGCCTCACCTCGATGCCCTCCCCAGGCCTCACCTCGGTCCCCTCCCCAGGCCTCACCATGATGCCCACCCCAGGCCTCAACTCGGTCCCCTTCCCAGGCCTCACCTCGAATCACTTCCCAGGCCTCATCTCGAATCCCTTCCCAGGCCTCACCTTGATGCCCTCCCCAGGCCCCACCTCGGTCCCCTCCCCAGGCCTCACCTCGGTTCCCTCCCCAGGCCTCACCTTGGTCCCCTTCCCAGGCCTCTCCTCGATGCCCTTCCAAGGCCTCACCTCGATGCCCTTCCGAGGCCTCACCTCGATGCCCTCCCCAGGCCTCACCTCGGTCCCCTCCCCAGGCCTCACCTCGAATCCCTTCCCAGGCCTCACCTCGATGCCCTCCCCAGGCCTCACCTCGATGCCCTCCCCAGGCCTCACCTCGGTCCCCTCCCCAGGCCTCACCTCGGTCCCCTCCCCAGGCCTCACCTCGGTCCCCTCCCCAGGCCTCACCTCGGTCCTCTCCCCAGGCCTCACCTTGATGCCCTTCCCAGGCCTCACCTCGGTCCCCTTCACTGGCCTCAATTCGAATCCCTTCACAGGCCTCACCTCGATGCCCTCCCCAGGCCTCACCTCGATGCCCTCCCCAGGCCTCACCTCGATGCCCTCCCCAGGCCTCACCATGATGCCTTCCCCAGGCCTCACCATGATGCCCTCCCCAGGCCTCGCCTCGATGCCCTCCCCAGGCCTCACCTCGGTCCCCTTCCCAGGCCTCACCTCAGTTCCCTCCCCAGGCCTCACCTCGTTCCCCTCCCCAGGCCTCACCTCGATGCCCTTCCCAGGCCTCACCTCGATGCCCTCCCAAGGCCTCATCTTGGTCCCCTTCCCAGGCCTCTCCTCGATGCCCTTCCCAGGCCTCTCCTCGATGCCCTTCCCAGGCCTCTCCTCGATGCCCTTCCCAGGCCTCACCTCGATGCCCTCCCCAGGCCTCACCTCGGTCCCCTTCCCACGCCTCATCTCGGTCCCTTCCCCAAGCCTCACCTTGTCCCTTCCCCAGGCCTCACTTTGATGCCTTCCCCAGGCCTCACCTCGATGCCCTCCCCAGGCCTCACCTCGGTCCCCTCCCCAGGCCTCACCTCGAATCCCTTCCCAGGCCTCACCTCGATGCCCTCCCCAGGCCTCACCTCGATGCTTTCCCCAGGCCTCACCTCGGTCCCCTCCCCAGGCCTCACCTCGGTCCTCTCCCCAGGCCTCACCTTGATGCCCTTCCCAGGCCTCACCTCGGTCCCCTTCACTGGCCTCAACTCGAATCCCTTCACAGGCCTCACCTCGATGCCCTCCCAGGCGTCACCTCGATGCCCTCCCCAGGCCTCACCTCGATGCCCTCCCCAGGCCTCACCATGATGCCTTCCCCAGGCCTCACCATGATGCCCTCCCCAGGCCTCGCCTCGATGCCCTCCCCAGGCCTCACCTCGGTCCCCTTCCCAGGCCTCACCTCAGTTCCCTCCCCAGGACTCACCTCGGTCCCCTCCCCAGGCCTCACCTCGATGCCCTTCCCAGGCCTCACCTCGATGCCCTCCCAAGGCCTCATCTTGGTCCCCTTCCCAGGCCTCTCCTCGATGCCCTTCCCAGGCCTCACCTCGATGCCCTCCCCAGGCCTCACCTCGGTCCCCTTCCCACGCCTCATCTCGGTCCCTTCCCCAGGCCTCACCTTGTCCCTTCCCCAGGCCTCACTTTGATGCCTTCCCCAGGCCTCACCTCGATGCCTTCCCCAGGCCTCACCTTGGTCCCCTCCCCAGGCCTCACCTCGGTCCCCTTCCCAGGCCTCACTTTGATGCCCTCCCCAGGCCTCACCTCGATGCCCTCCCCAGGCCACACCTCGGTCCCTTCCCCAGGCCTCACTTTGATGCCCACCCCAGGCCTCACCTCAGTCCCCTCCACAGGCCTCACCTCGAATCCCTTCCCAGGCCTCACCTCGATGCCCTCTCCAGGCCTCACCTCGATGCCCTCCCCAGGCCTCACCTCGGTCCCCTCCACAGGCCTCACATCGAATCCATTTCCAGATCTCACCTCGATGCCCTTCCCCAGGCATCACCTCGATGCCCTTCCCAGCCCTCACCTCGATGCCCTCCCCAGGCCTCACCTCGATGCCCTCCCCAGGCCTCACCTCGATGCCCTTCCTAGGCCTCACCTCGATGCCCTCCCCAGGCCTCACCTCGGTCCCCGCCCCAGGCCTCACCTCGATGCCCTCCCCAGGCCTCACCTCGGTCCCCTCCCCAGGCCTCACCTCGAATCCCTTCCCAGGCCTCACCTCGATGCCCTCCCCAGGCCTCACCTCGATGCCCTCCCCAGGCCTCACCTCGGTCCCCTCCCCAGGCCTCACCATGATGCCCACCCCAGGCCTCAACTCGGTCCCCTTCCCAGGCCTCACCTCGAATCACTTCCCAGGCCTCACCTCGAATCCCTTCCCAGGCCTCACCTTGATGCCGTCCCCAGGCCCCACCTCGGTCCCCTCCCCAGGCCTCACCTCGGTTCCCTCCCCAGGCCTCACCTTAGTCCCCTTCCCAGGCCTCTCCTCGATGCCCTTCCCAGGCCTCACCTCGATGCCCTTCCCAGGCCTCACCTCGATGCCCTCCCCAGGCCTCACCTCGATGCCCTCCCCAGGCCTCACCTCGAATCCCTTCCCAGGCCTCACCTCGATGCCCTCCCCAGGCCTCACCTTGATGCCCTTCCCAGGCCTCACCTCGGTCCCCTTCACTGGCCTCAACTCGAATCCCTTCACAGGCCTCACCTCGATGCCCTCCCCAGGCCTCACCTCGATGCCCTCCCCAGGCCTCATCTCGGTCCCTTCCCCAGGCCTCACCTTGTCCCTTCCCCAGGCCTCACTTTGATGCCTTCCCCAGGCCTCACCTCGATGCCCTCCGCAGGCCTCACCTCGGTCCCCTCCCCAGGCCTCACCATGATGCCCTCCCCAGGCCTCGCCTCGATGCCCTCCCCAGGCCTCACCTCGGTCCCCTTCCCAGGCCTCACCTCAGTTCCCTCCCCAGGACTCACCTCGGTCCCCTCCCCAGGCCTCACCTCGATGCCCTTCCCAGGCCTCTCCTCGATGCCCTCCCAAGGCCTCACCTCGATGCCCTCCCCAGGCCTCACCTCGATGCCCTCCCCAGGCCTCACCTCAGTTCCCTCCCCAGGCCTCACCTCGGGCCCCTCCCCAGGCCTCACCTCGGTCCTCTCCCCAGGCCTCACCTTGATGCCCTTCCCAGGCCTCACCTCGGTCCCCTTCACAGGCCTCACCTCGAATCCCTTCACAGGCCTCACCTCGATGCCCTCCCCAGGCCTCACCTCGATGCCCTCCCCAGGCCTCACCATGATGCCTTCCCCAGGCCTCACCATGATGCCCTCCCCAGGCCTCGCCTCGATGCCCTCCCCAGGCCTCACCTCGGTCCCCTTCCCAGGCCTCACCTCAGTTCCCTCCCCAGGCCTCACCTCGGTCCCCTCCCCAGGCCTCAGCTCGATGCCCTTCCCAGGCCTCACCTCGATGCCCTCCCAAGGCCTCATCTTGGTCCCCTTCCCGGGCCACTCCTCGATGCCCTTCCCAGGCCTCACCTCGATGCCCTCCCCAGGCCTCACCTCGGTCCCCTTCCCAGGCCTCATCTCGGTCCCTTCCCCAGGCCTCACCTTGTCCCTTCCCCAGGCCTCACTTTGATGCCTTCCCCAGGCCTCACCTCGATGCCCTCCCCAGGCCTCACCTCGGTCCCCTCCCCAGGCCTCACCTCGATGCCCTCCCCAGGCCTCACCTCGATGCCCTCCCCAGGCCTCACCTCTGTCACCTCCCCAGGCCTCACCGCGGTCCCCTTCCCAGGCCTCACCGCGGTCCCCTTCCCAGGCCTCACCTCTGTCCCCTACCCAGGCCTCACCTCGATGCCCTTCCCAGGCCTCACCTCGATGCCCTCCCCAGACCTCACCTCACTTCCCTCCCCAGGCCTCACCTCGGTCCCCTTCCCAGGCCTCACCTCGTTCCCCTTCCGAGGCCTCACCTCGATGCCCTTCCCAGGCCTCACCTCAATGCCCTTCCCAGGCCTCACCTCGATGCCCTTCCCAGGCCTCACCTCGATGCCCTCCCCAGGCCTCACCTCGATGCCCTCCCCAGGCCTCACCTCGGTCCCCTTCCCAGGCCTCACCTCGGTCCCTTCCCCAGGCCTCATTTTGATGTCCTCCCCAGGCCTCACCTCAATGCCCTCCCCAGGCCTCACCTCGGTCCCTTCCCCAGGCCTCACTTTGATGCCCTCCCCAGGCCTCACCTCGGTCCCCTCCCCAGGCCTCACCTCGAATCCCTTCCCAGGCCTCACCTCGATGCCCTCCCCAGGCCTCACCTCGGTCCCTTCCCCAGGCCTCACTTTGATGCCCTCCCCAGGCCTCACCTCGGTCCCCTCCCCAGGCCTCACCTCGGTCCGCTTCCCAGGCCTCACCGCGGTCCCCTTCCCAGGCCTCACCTCGATGCCCTTCCCAGGCATCACCTCGGTCCTCTCCCCAGGCCTCACCTTGATGCCCTTCCCAGGCCTCACCTCGGTCCCCTTCACAGGCCTCACCTCGAATCCCTTCACAGGCCTCACCTCGATGCCCTCCCCAGGCCTCACCTCGATGCCCTCCCCAGGCCTCACCATGATGCCTTCCCCAGGCCTCACCATGATGCCCTCCCCAGGCCTCGCCTCGATGCCCTCCCCAGGCCTCACCTCGGTCCCCTTCCCAGGCCTCACCTCAGTTCCCTCCCCAGGCCTCACCTCGGTCCCCTCCCCAGGCCTCAGCTCGATGCCCTTCCCAGGCCTCACCTCGATGCCCTCCCAAGGCCTCATCTTGGTCCCCTTCCCGGGCCACTCCTCGATGCCCTTCCCAGGCCTCACCTCGATGCCCTCCCCAGGCCTCACCTCGGTCCCCTTCCCAGGCCTCATCTCGGTCCCTTCCCCAGGCCTCACCTTGTCCCTCCCCAGGCCTCACTTTGATGCCTTCCCCAGGCCTCACCTCGATGCCCTCCCCAGGCCTCACCTCGGTCCCCTCCCCAGGCCTCACCTCGATGCCCTCCCCAGGCCTCACCTCGATGCCCTCCCCAGGCCACACCTCGGTCCCTTCCCCAGGCCTCACTTTGATGCCCACCCCAGGCCTCACCTCAGTCCCCTCCACAGGCCTCACCTCGAATCCCTTCCCAGGCCTCACCTCGATGCCCTCTCCAGGCCTCACCTCGATGCCCTCCCCAGGCCTCACCTCGGTCCCCTCCCCAGGCCTCACATCGAATCCATTTCCAGATCTCACCTCGATGCCCTTCCCCAGGCATCACCTCGATGCCCTTCCCAGCCCTCACCTCGATGCCCTCCCCAGGCCTCACCTCGATGCCCTCCCCAGGCCTCACCTCGATGCCCTTCCTAGGCCTCACCTCGATGCCCTCCCCAGGCCTCACCTCGGTCCCCGCCCCAGGCCTCACCTCGATGCCCTCCCCAGGCCTCACCTCGGTCCCCTCCCCAGGCCTCACCTCGAATCCCTTCCCAGGCCTCACCTCGATGCCCTCCCCAGGCCTCACCTCGATGCCCTCCCCAGGCCTCACCTCGGTCCCCTCCCCAGGCCTCACCATGATGCCCACCCCAGGCCTCAACTCGGTCCCCTTCCCAGGCCTCACCTCGAATCACTTCCCAGGCCTCACCTCGAATCCCTTCCCAGGCCTCACCTTGATGCCGTCCCCAGGCCCCACCTCGGTCCCCTCCCCAGGCCTCACCTCGGTTCCCTCCCCAGGCCTCACCTTAGTCCCCTTCCCAGGCCTCTCCTCGATGCCCTTCCCAGGCCTCACCTCGATGCCCTCCCCAGGCCTCACCTCGATGCCCTCCCCAGGCCTCACCTCGAATCCCTTCCCAGGCCTCACCTCGATGCCCTCCCCAGGCCTCACCTCGATGCCCTCCCCAGGCCTCACCTCGGTCCCCTCCCCAGGCCTCACCTCGGTCCCCTCCCCAGGCCTCACCTCGGTCCTCTCCCCAGGCCTCACCTTGATGCCCTTCCCAGGCCTCACCTCGGTCCCCTTCACTGGCCTCAACTCGAATCCCTTCACAGGCCTCACCTCGATGCCCTCCCCAGGCCTCACCTCGATGCCCTCCCCAGGCCTCATCTCGGTCCCTTCCCCAGGCCTCACCTTGTCCCTTCCCCAGGCCTCACTTTGATGCCTTCCCCAGGCCTCACCTCGATGCCCTCCGCAGGCCTCACCTCGGTCCCCTCCCCAGGCCTCACCATGATGCCCTCCCCAGGCCTCGCCTCGATGCCCTCCCCAGGCCTCACCTCGGTCCCCTTCCCAGGCCTCACCTCAGTTCCCTCCCCAGGACTCACCTCGGTCCCCTCCCCAGGCCTCACCTCGATGCCCTTCCCAGGCCTCACCTCGATGCCCTCCCAAGGCCTCACCTCGATGCCCTCCCCAGGCCTCACCTCGATGCCCTCCCCAGGCCTCACCTCAGTTCCCTCCCCAGGCCTCACCTCGGGCCCCTCCCCAGGCCTCACCTCGGTCCTCTCCCCAGGCCTCACCTTGATGCCCTTCCCAGGCCTCACCTCGGTCCCCTTCACAGGCCTCACCTCGAATCCCTTCACAGGCCTCACCTCGATGCCCTCCCCAGGCCTCACCTCGATGCCCTCCCCAGGCCTCACCATGATGCCTTCCCCAGGCCTCACCATGATGCCCTCCCCAGGCCTCGCCTCGATGCCCTCCCCAGGCCTCACCTCGGTCCCCTTCCCAGGCCTCACCTCAGTTCCCTCCCCAGGCCTCACCTCGGTCCCCTCCCCAGGCCTCAGCTCGATGCCCTTCCCAGGCCTCACCTCGATGCCCTCCCAAGGCCTCATCTTGGTCCCCTTCCCGGGCCACTCCTCGATGCCCTTCCCAGGCCTCACCTCGATGCCCTCCCCAGGCCTCACCTCGGTCCCCTTCCCAGGCCTCATCTCGGTCCCTTCCCCAGGCCTCACCTTGTCCCTTCCCCAGGCCTCACTTTGATGCCTTCCCCAGGCCTCACCTCGATGCCCTCCCCAGGCCTCACCTCGGTCCCCTCCCCAGGCCTCACCTCGATGCCCTCCCCAGGCCTCACCTCGATGCCCTCCCCAGGCCTCACCTCTGTCACCTCCCCAGGCCTCACCGCGGTCCCCTTCCCAGGCCTCACCGCGGTCCCCTTCCCAGGCCTCACCTCTGTCCCCTACCCAGGCCTCACCTCGATGCCCTTCCCAGGCCTCACCTCGATGCCCTCCCCAGACCTCACCTCACTTCCCTCCCCAGGCCTCACCTCGGTCCCCTTCCCAGGCCTCACCTCGTTCCCCTTCCGAGGCCTCACCTCGATGCCCTTCCCAGGCCTCACCTCAATGCCCTTCCCAGGCCTCACCTCGATGCCCTTCCCAGGCCTCACCTCGATGCCCTCCCCAGGCCTCACCTCGATGCCCTCCCCAGGCCTCACCTCGGTCCCCTTCCCAGGCCTCACCTCGGTCCCTTCCCCAGGCCTCATTTTGATGTCCTCCCCAGGCCTCACCTCGATGCCCTCCCCAGGCCTCACCTCGGTCCCTTCCCCAGGCCTCACTTTGATGCCCTCCCCAGGCCTCACCTCGGTCCCCTCCCCAGGCCTCACCTCGAATCCCTTCCCAGGCCTCACCTCGATGCCCTCCCCAGGCCTCACCTCGGTCCCTTCCCCAGGCCTCACTTTGATGCCCTCCCCAGGCCTCACCTCGGTCCCCTCCCCAGGCCTCACCTCGGTCCGCTTCCCAGGCCTCACCGCGGTCCCCTTCCCAGGCCTCACCTCGATGCCCTTCCCAGGCATCACCTCGGTCCTCTCCCCAGGCCTCACCTTGATGCCCTTCCCAGGCCTCACCTCGGTCCCCTTCACAGGCCTCACCTCGAATCCCTTCACAGGCCTCACCTCGATGCCCTCCCCAGGCCTCACCTCGATGCCCTCCCCAGGCCTCACCTCGATGCCCTCCCCAGGCCTCACCATGATGCCTTCCCCAGGCCTCACCATGATGCCCTCCCCAGGCCTCGCCTCGATGCCCTCCCCAGGCCTCACCTCGGTCCCCTTCCCAGGCCTCACCTCAGTTCCCTCCCCAGGCCTCACCTCGGTCCCCTCCCCAGGCCTCAGCTCGATGCCCTTCCCAGGCCTCACCTCGATGCCCTCCCAAGGCCTCATCTTGGTCCCCTTCCCGGGCCACTCCTCGATGCCCTTCCCAGGCCTCACCTCGATGCCCTCCCCAGGCCTCACCTCGGTCCCTTTCCCAGGCCTCATCTCGGTCCCTTCCCCAGGCCTCACCTTGTCCCTTCCCCAGGCCTCACTTTGATGCCTTCCCCAGGCCTCACCTCGATGCCCTCCCCAGGCCTCACCTCGGTCCCCTCCCCAGGCCTCACCTCGATGCCCTCCCCAGGCCTCACCTCGATGCCCTCCCCAGGCCTCACCTCTGTCACCTCCCCAGGCCTCACCGCGGTCCCCTTCCCAGGCCTCACCTCGGTCCCCTTCCCAGGCCTCACCTCGATGCCCTTCCCAGGCCTCACCTCGATGCCCTCCCCAGACCTCACCTCACTTCCCTCCCCAGGCCTCACCTCGGTCCCCTTCCCAGGCCTCACCTCGTTCCCCTTCCGAGGCCTCACCTCGATGCCCTTCCCAGGCCTCACCTCGATGCCCTTCCCAGGCCTCACCTCGATGCCCTCCCCAGGCCTCACCTCGGTCCCCTTCCCAGGCCTCACCTCGGTCCCTTCCCCAGGCCTCATTTTGATGTCCTCCCCAGGCCTCACCTCGATGCCCTCCCCAGGCCTCACCTCGGTCCCTTCCCCAGGCCTCACTTTGATGCCCTCCCCAGGCCTCACCTCGGTCCCCTCCCCAGGCCTCACCTCGAATCCCTTCCCAGGCCTCACCTCGATGCCCTCCCCAGGCCTCACCTCGGTCCCTTCCCCAGGCCTCACTTTGATGCCCTCCCCAGGCCTCACCTCGGTCCCCTCCACAGGCCTCACCTCGGTTCCCTCCCCAGGCTTCACCTCGGTCCCCTTCCCAGGCCTCACCTCGATGCCCTTCCCAGGCCTCACCTCGATGCCCTCCCCAGGCCTCACCTCGGTCCCCTCCCCAGGCCTCACCTCGGTCCCCTTCCCAGGCCTCTCCTCGATGCCCTCCCCAGGCCTCACCTCGATGCCCTCCCCAGGCCTCACCTCGATGCCCTCCCCAGGCCTCACCTCGGTCCCTTCCCAGGCCTCACCTCGGTCCCTTCCCAGGCCTCACCTCGATGCCCTCGCCAGGCCTCACCTCGGTTCCTTCCCCAGGCCTCACCTCGGTCCCTTCCCCAGGCCTCACTTTGATGCCTTCCCCAGGCCTCACCTCGATGCCCTCCCCAGGCCTCACCTCGGTCCCTTCCCCAGGCCTCACCTCGATGCCCTCCCCAGGCCTCACTTTGATGCCCTCCCCAGGCCTCACCTCGATGCCCTCCCCAGGCCTCACCTCGGTCCCTTCCCCAGGCCTCACTTTGATGCCCTCCCCAGGCCTCACCTCGGTCCCCTCCCCAGGCCTCACCTCGATGCCCTCCCCAGGCCTCACCTCGGTCCCTTCCCAGGCCTCACCTCGATGCCCTCCCCAGGCCTCACCTCGGTCCCTTCCCCAGGCCTCACCTCGATGCCCTCCCCAGGCCTCACTTTGATGCCCTCCCCAGGCCTCACCTCGATGCCCTCCCCAGGCCTCACCTCGGTCCCTTCCCCAGGCCTCACCTCGATGCCCTCCCCAGGCCTCACCTCGATGCCCTCCCCAGGCCTCACCTCGCTGCCCTCCCCAGGCCTCACCTCGGTCCCTTCCCAGGCCTCACCTCGATGCCCTCGCCAGGCCTCACCTCGGTTCCTTCCCCAGGCCTCACCTCGGTCCCTTCCCCAGGCCTCACTTTGATGCCTTCCCCAGGCCTCACCTCGATGCCCTCCCCAGGCCTCACCTCGGTCCCTTCCCCAGGCCTCACCTCGATGCCCTCCCCAGGCCTCACTTTGATGCCCTCCCCAGGACTCACCTCGATGCCCTCCCCAGGCCTCACCTCGGTCCCTTCCCCAGGCCTCACTTTGATGCCCTCCCCAGGCCTCACCTCGGTCCCCTCCCCAGGCCTCACCTCGATGCCCTCCCCAGGCCTCACCTCGATGCCCTCCCCAGGCCTCACCTCGATGCCCTCCCCAGGCCTCACCTCGATGCCCTCCCCTGGCAGAAGCTCCCAGCTTTTCCCCCCCCCCCCCCACCCAATCTCTGTCTCTCTCTCTCAGGAAACACCAGAGTTAAAGGCTGCACTGAGATTATTCAGTGTCTGTGTCTGAGAGAGAGTGTGTGTGAATGTGTGTGAGAGAGGGATTGTGTGTGTGTCCCTGAGAGTGTGTATCAATGAGTGTATGTATGTGTATGAGTGTGTGTATCAGAGTGTGAGTGTGTGTGAACTTTAAGGGCATTTAAATGGACATTGGATAAACATACAGATGAGAATGGAACAGTGTGGGTTAGATGGGTTTCAGATTGGGTTCACAGGTCGGCGCAATATTGAGGGCCGAAGGGCCTGTACTGTGCTGGAATGTTCTATAGATACCTGGAGGCCTCACGTCAGTCCTCTCTCCAGGCCTCACCTCGGGACGCTCCCACCTTCCCACCCAAAATTTCTCTCTCTCTCTCGGGAAATACCAGAGTTAAAGGCTGCACTCAGACTATTCAGTGTCTGTGTCTGAGAGAGAGTGTGTGTGAATGTGTGTGTCAGTGAGATGTATCAATGAGTGTGTATATGTGCATGAGTGTGTGTGCATATGAGTGTACGACTGTGTGTACGCATGTGTGTCAGTGTGTGTATGTATGTGAGAGAAAGAGAGTCTGTGTGTGTCGGTGAGAATCTGTGTGTCAGTTACGAGTGTGTTTGTGTGAGTGTCAGTGAGTGTGTGTGAGAGTGTGTGTGTAAGTGTGTGTGTGTCAGTGACAGTGTGTGTGAGAGTGTGTGTGTAAGTGTGTGTGTGTCAGTGACAGTGTGTGTGAGAGTGTGCATGTGTCTGTGTGTGCATCTGTGTGAGTGTGTCTGTGTGTGTGTGTCAGTAAGTGTGTGTCAGTGTGTGTGTGTGCGTGTGTATGTCTATGTGTGTGTAAGTGTCAACTCTAAGATTTGGAGGCTCACCAACTTAAAGGGCATTTAAATGGTCATGGGATAGTATGGGTTAGATGGGCTTCAGATTGGTTCCACAGGTCAGTACAACAGCGAGGGCTGAAGGGCCTGTACTGCGCTGGAATGTTCTATAGATACCACTAGGCCTTTGGCTCCAGCAGTGTCACCAGGCCATGATTTCTCCCAGCCTGCTCTGTCCCCAGATCACTGAGGTTTTCACTTTAAGATTCAGATTTACGTCGTCGTGTGTGCTCAAGTACACGCACACGGTTGAAAAGCACCTCATGTTGCCCCGTGCCATGAAATAAGGCGGCAGTGAAGGCCCTTTTCAATACAAGTTAGAGAAAAGGAATAATGTAGGACCTTTAATAGTCTTTGCCGAGTCCTCGCTCTGGCCGGAGACCGTTACCCAGAGGTTTGTCGCAGCGGGTTGGAAGTCTGAACGGGAGGGTGGAAACCTCCAGAGAAGCTCAGCAGGGGTCTGGCCGAGAAAGAGAAAGCAGAGTTGGCGTTTCGGGCCCGGTGAGGGCTGGGTTGGCTTTCCCGTTCATCGTGGCGCCCCAGCCCTCTCATTCGCCAGCCTCAGGACCCCACGGGCTCTACGCCCGGCCTGCTTCGTCGATTGGTTTATTTGTTGCCTCCGCGCATCTTGGCACAGGTCACCGTGAAGCGTGTCGCGATGCGTCGCCATCTTGGCACAGGTCACCGTGAAGCGTGTCGCCATGCGTCGCCATCTTGGCACAGGTCACCGTGAAGCGTGTCGCGATGCGTCGCCATCTTGGCACAGGTCACCGTGAAGCGTGTCGCGATGCGTCGCCATCTTGGCACAGGTCACCGTGAAGCGTGTCGCGATGTGTCGCCATCTTGGCACAGGTCACCGTGAAGCGTGTCGCGATGTGTCGCCATCTTGGCACAGGTCACCGTGAAGCGTGTCGCGATGCGTCGCCATCTTGGCACAGGTCACCGTGAAGCGTGTCGCAATGCGTCGCCATCTTGAAACCCAAAAAGGTGAAGCGAAACGCAGAAGAGAAAGACAAAAAGGGAGGGAGAAAGTGAGAGAGAGAGCGTGAAAGAGAAAGAGAGAATGGACAGAAGAAAGAAAAGGAAAAAGAGAGAGAAAGATAAGAGAGAAGGACAGAGAGAAAAAAGGAAAGAGAGAGAAAGACAGAAAAGGAAAGAAAGAGAAGAAAGAAAGAGGAGAGAGGAGAAAGAGAGAGATAGAATAGAGAGAAAGAGAGAGGAGAGAGAGAAAGCTGGAGAGGAGAAAGAAAGAAAGGAGAGAGAGAAAAAGAGAGAGGAGGGAGGGAGAGAAAGAAAGAGAATAGAGAGAGAGAAAGAAAGAAGGGGGGAGAGAGAGAGAGACAGACAAAGAAAGAGAATGAGAGAAAGAGGAAGAAGAGAGAGAAAGATGAAAGAGAGAGAGAGGAGAGAGAAAGAAAGAGAATGACAGCAAGAGGAAGAGAGAAAAAAAGAAAGAATGAGAAAAAGAGGAAGAAATCGAGGAGAGAGAGAGAGAGAAAGAGAATGAGGGAAAGGAGTGAAAAAAGAAAGAGACAAAAGGATAGAGGGAAAGAAAGACCGATAAAGGACGAGAGAGATGGAAGCAGGAAAGAAGAGAAAGAGAGAAGGAAAGAGCACCTTTGATAAAAGCTGTTCCTGTACACCCCACGGCTGCATGTGCCCAGCTCGCTCTCTGGGAGTGTTCCCCATACATTAATCCTGGGACAGGAGCCAACCGAGCTCACTCTGTCCTGCAGTAAATACGCTCCTACACCAGGCTACCGGCCACACCCTCTCTTACCCATCATTCTTTCACTGAAACTGGGCATCATCACCATCGTTACCACCATCACCATCGTTACCACCATCACCATCGTTACCACCATCACCATCGTTACCATCGTCAGCATCATTACCACCATCACCATCGTTACCATCATCACCATCGTTACCACCATCACCATCGTTACCATCATCATCGTTACCATCATCATCATCGTTACCACCATCACCATCGTTACCATCATCATCATCGTTACCACCATCACCATCGTTACCACCATCACCATCGTTACCACCATCACCATCATCACCATCGTTATCATCATCACCATCGTTACCATCATTTCCATCATCACCATCGTTACCATTTGTTACCATCGTCACCATCGTTACCATCATCATCGTTACCATTATCACCATCATCACCATCGTTATCATCATCACCATCGTTACCATTTGTTACCATCGTCACCATCGTTACCATCATCATCGTTACCATTTGTTACCATCATCATCATCGTTACCATCGTTACCATCACCATCCTTACCATCATCACCATTGTTACCATCATCATCGTTACCATCATCACCATCGTTACCATCACCATCCTTACCATCATCACCATTGTTACCATCATCATCGTTACCATCATCATCACCATCGTTACCATCATCACCATCATTATCATCATCACCATCGTTACCATCATCACCATCGTTACCATCATCATCGTTACCATTTGTTACCATCGTCACCATCGTTACCATCATCATCATCATTACCATTTGTTACCATCGTTACCATCATCATCGTTACCATCATTACCATCACCATCCTTACCATCATCACCATTGTTACCATCATCATCGTTACCATCATCACCATTGTTACCATCATCACCATCGTTACCATCAACATCCTTACCATCATCACCATTGTTACCATCATCATCGTTACCATCATCACCATCGTTACCATCATCACCATCGTTACCATTGTTACCATCACCATTGTTACCATCATCACCATCGTTACCAACATCATCATTGTTACCATCATCATCGTTACCATCGTCACCATCGTTACCATCATCATCATCGTTACCACCATCACCATCGTTACCATCACCATCGTTACCATCATCACCATCGTTACCATTGTTACCATCACCATTGTTACCATCATCACCATCGTTACCAACATCATTGTTATCATCATCATCGTTACCATCGTCACCATCATCATCATCGTTACCACCATCACCATCGTTACCATCACCATTGTCACCATCATCACCATTGTTACCTTTGTCACCATCGTTACCACCATCACCATCGTTACCACCATCACCATCGTTACCATCACCATCGTTACCATCGTCACCATCATCACCATCGTTACCATCAGCCCCATAGTTACCATCGTCACCATTGTTACCGTCGTCACCATCATCACCATCGTCACCATCTTCACCATCGTTACCATCACCACCATCGTTACCATCACAATCGTCACTATCGTTACCATCACCACCATCGTTACCATCATCACCATCGTTACCATCACAATCGTCACCATCGTTACCATCACCACCATCGTTACCATCATCAATCGTCATCACCATCATCGTCATCATCATCCCTCCAACCTCTGATTTACCTGCCCCCTCCCCAACACTGCCCCCGCCCCCCCGCAAAAGATGCCACCTTGAAACAGCTCCAATCCACGGCCGATCCACGGCCAAAAGGCTATAAGGATTATGCCCCAGGCTCAGTGGGATCAGGGCTGATTTGATCCAAGATCCAGTGGGGAGCATGATAGGACACTCCCTCACTCTCCCCTCTTCTCACTCCAGACCAGCTCAGGAATGTTTGATAGGGCAGACAGAGTAGAGAGAGCTTTACTCTGTATCTAACCCCGTGCTGTCCCTGTCCCTGGGAGTGTTTGATTAGATTAGATTAGATTAGATTAGATTACTTACAGTGTGGAAACAGGCCCTTCAGCCCAACAAGTCCACACCGCCCCGCCGAAGCGCAATCCACCCATTCCCCTACATTTACCCCTTACCTAACACTACGGGCAATTTAGCATGGCCAATTCACCTGACCTGCACATCTTTGGACTGTGGGAGGAAACCGGAGCACCCGGAGGAAACCCACGCAGACACGGGGAGAATGTGCAAACTCCACACAGTCAGTCGCCTGAGTCGGGAATTGAACCCGGGTCTCTGACGCTGTGAGGCAGCAGTGCTAACCACTGTGCCACTGTGCCGCCCACATGTTTGATGGGGGGACAGTGTAGAGAGAGCTTTACTCTGTATCTAACCCCATGCTGTCCCTGTCCCTGGAAGTATTAGATAGGGGCACAGTGTAGAGAGAGCTTTACTCTGTATCTAACCCTGTGTTGGCCCTGTCCCTGGGAGTGTGTGATGGAGCAGACAGTGTAGAGGGAGCTTTACTCTGTATCTAATCCCATGCTGTCCCTGTCCCTGGGAGTATTTGATGGTGGGACAGTGTAGAGGGAGCTTTACTGTATCTAACCCCGTGCTGCCCCTGTGCCTGGGAGTGTTTGATGGTGGGACAGTGTAGAGAGAGCTTTACTCTGTATCTAACCCCGTGCTGTCCCTGTCCCTGGGATGGGGGTGGACAGTGTAGAGGGAGCTTTACTGTATCTAACCCCGTGCTGCCCCTGTCCCTGGGAGTGTTTGATGGGGGGAGACAGTGTAGAGGGAGCTTTACTCTGTATCTAACCCCGTGCTGTCCCTGTCCCTGGGAGTGTTTGATGATGGGGGACAGTGTAGAGGGAGCTTTACTCTGTATCTAACCCCGTGCTGTCCCTGTCCCTGGGAGTGTTTGATGGGGGGGACAGTGTAGAGGGAGCTTTACGCTGTATCTAACCCCGTGCTGTCCCTGTCCCTGGGAGTGTTTGATGGAGGGGACAGTGTAGAGGGAGCTTTACCCTGTATCTAACCCCGTGCTGTCCCTGTCCCTGGGATGGGGGAGACAGTGTAGAGGGAGCTTTACCCTGTATCTAACCCTGTGCTGTCCCTGTCCCTGGGATGGGGGAGACAGTGTAGAGGGAGCTTTATCCTGTATCTAACCCTGTGCTGTCCCTGTCCCTGGGATGGGGGAGACAGTGTAGAGGGAGCTTTACCCTGTATCTAACCCCGTGCTGTCCCTGTCCCTGGGAGTGTGTGATGGGAACAATACTGTATCTAACACTGGCTGGGAATGATGGTCCTCGGTTCAGTGGGATCTCTGTACCGGACTGTGGTGTGTGCAGCGGGTTTTAACGTGTCTTTGTCTCTCCATAGGTCCAGAAAGTTCAGACTCAGATCTGCTCTGAGGTAAGCAGCGATGCTGTGATATATGTGTGTGTCTGTGCGTGTATCTATTTATCGGTGTTTATGTCAGCCTGTCTGTGTGCGTCTGTATGCACTTGTATCTGAATGTGTGTGTGTCTGTGAAAGTGTGTGTGTCTGTCTGTGCCTGTGTAAATGTGTGTGCTTCTGTCTGTGTGTCTGTAGGTGTTTGTGCAAATGTGTGTGTATCTGTGTTTGTGTGTATATGTGTCTGTCTGTGAGAGAGTGTGTGCATTCGTGTCTGTGTGTGTTTGTGTCTGTCAGTGAGAGTGCGTGTATGCGAATCTGTGGGTCTGTTTGTGTGTGTCTGTGAGTGTGTGTGTGTATTTGTGTCTGAATGTGTGTGTATCTGTGAGAGTGTGTGTGTATTTGTGTCTGAATGTGTCTGATAGTGTGTGTGTCTGTGTGCGCATGCATGCGAATGTGTGTGTCTGCTTGTGTCTGTGAGAGAGTGTGTGTGCACAAATATGTGTGTCTGTCTGTATGTGTGTTCTGTGGGAATGTTTGTGTATATCTGTGTGTGTGTCTGTGAGTGTGACTAAGTGTGTATCTGTGTGTGTCTGTGAGTGTGTGTCTGTGAGTGTGACTAAGTGTGTATCTGCGTGTGTCTGTGAGTGTGTGTCTGTGTGTGTGTGTGTCTGTGAGTGTGTATCTGTGTGTCTGTGAGTGTGTATGTGTTTGTGAAGAAAGTGAGGTCTGCAGATGCTGGAGATCAGAGATGGAAATGTGTTGCTGGAAAAGCGCAGCAGGTCAGGCAGCATCTAGGGAACAGGAGAATCGACGTTTCGGGCATTAGCCCTTCTTCAGAAATCCTGAAGAAGGGCTAATGCCCGAAACGTCGATTCTCCTGTTCCCTAGATGCTGCCTGACCTGCTGCGCTTTTCCAGCAACACATTTCCATCTCTGTATGTGTTTGTGTCTGTGTGTGTCTGTCTGTGTGGGTTCTGTGGGAATGTGTGTGTATCTGTCTCCATGTTTCTGTTTGTGTCTGTCAGTGAGAGTGTGTGAATATGTGTATTTGTGTCTGTCTGTGTGAATGTGTGTGTCTATACGTGAGTGTATTCTGTGGAATGTGTGTGTGTGTGTTTGTGTCTGTCGGTGTGAGTGTGTGTGTAGTTGTGTCTGTCTGTGTGTGTTTGTGAATGTGTGTGGGTTGTAACTATTTGGGAGGGAGTGTTCAAGTGGGGGAGTGTGTCCATTTTGGAGCTGTGTTTATATCCGTGTGCATGGGGTGCATGACTAGGAGGTGGTGGGTGGCAGGATGGGGGGGGGGGGGGGTGTGAGCTGCCATCTTAACCAGGTGCTGTGGGTAGACCCACGATGCCCCTCAGGGAGGGGGGCAATCCCAGGATTCTGACCCAGGAAGGAACGGCCGATATGGTTTTGAGTCGTGATTGGGAGTTGGTCAGGGTGGGGGTGGGAAAGGTGCTTGCAGGGGGGTGGTGTTCCCGTGTACCTGCTGCCCCCCCCCCTCGTCCTTCTAGATGGTAGAGGGGTGTGTGGGATTTGGGAAGGTGCTGTCTAAGGAGCCCCTCGGTGAGTTCCTGTTCGGAACCGTTGACACAATCTCTGTGGGAGGGCCATAACATCGAACAGCAGGACGATGCCATTCAGCCCATCGGGTCTGTTCCACCACTGAGTGAGAACGTGGGTGATCTGATCATCCTCCACACGCACAGATGACACTCTGAGATGACACTGCGCCTCTCCCCCCAACCCCAAACCCGGTCCTCTCCAACAAGGCCAAAGAGAGAGAAGAAACGCACACGCACACACTCACATACACACCCACACAGATAGACACACACAGAGATAGACACACACAGAGATAGACACACACAGAGATAGACACACACACCCACACACACATCCACACTGATAGACACACACAGAGACAGACGCACACACACACACATACACACCCACACAGATAGACACACACAGAGACAGATGCACACACACACATACACACCCACACAGATAGACACACACAGAGACAGACGCACACACACACACATACACACCCACACAGATAGACACACACAGAGACAGATGCACACACACACATACACACCCACACAGATAGACACACACAGAGACAGACGCACACGCACACATACACACCCACACAGATAGACACACAGAGACAGGCGCACACACACACATACACACCCACACAGATAGACACACACAGAGACAGACGCACACACTCACATACACACCCACACAGATAGACACACACAGAGACAGGCGCACACACACACATACACACCCACACAGATAGACACACACAGAGACAGACGCACACACTCACATACACACCCACACAGATAGACACACACAGAGACAGACGCACACACTCACATACACACCCACACAGATAGACACACACAGAGACAGGCGCACACACACACATACACACCCACACAGATAGACACACACAGAGACAGACGCACACACTCACATACACACCCACACAGATAGACACACACAGAGATAGACACACACAGAGATAGACACACACACCCACACACACATCCACACTGATAGACACACACAGAGACAGACGCACACACACACACATACACACCCACACAGATAGACACACACAGAGACAGATGCACACACTCACACACACCCACACAGATAGACACACACAGAGACAGACGCACACACACACACGTACACACCCACACAGATAGACACACACAGAGACAGACGCACACACTCACATACACACCCACACAGATAGACACACACAGAGATAGACACACACAGAGATAGACACACACACCCACACACACATCCACACTGATAGACACACACAGAGACAGACGCACACACACACACATACACACCCACACAGATAGACACACACAGAGACAGATGCACACACTCACACACACCCACACAGATAGACACACACAGAGACAGACGCACACACTCACATACACACCCACACAGATAGACACACACAGAGACAGACGCACACACTCACATACACACCCACACAGATAGACACACACAGAGACAGGCGCACACACACACATACACACCCACACAGATAGACACACACAGAGACAGACGCACACACTCACATACACACCCACACAGATAGACACACACAGAGATAGACACACACAGAGATAGACACACACACCCACACACACATCCACACTGATAGACACACACAGAGACAGACGCACACACACACACATACACACCCACACAGATAGACACACACAGAGACAGATGCACACACTCACACACACCCACACAGATAGACACACACAGAGACAGACGCACACACACACACGTACACACCCACACAGATAGACACACACAGAGACAGACGCACACGCCCACACATACACCCACGCAGATAGACACACACAGAGACAGATGCACACACTCACACACACACACCCACACAGATAGACACACACAGAGACAGACGCACACACACACATACACACCCACACAGATAGACACACACAGACAGACACACACACACCCACACAGATAGACACACACAGAGACAGACGCACACACTCACACATACACACCCACATAGATAGACACACACAGAGACAGACGCACATACTCACACAGATAGACACACACAGAGACAGACGCACACGCTCACATACACCCACACACAGATAGACACACACAGACAGACACACACACTCACACACACCCCCACACAGATAGACACACACAGAGACAGACGCACACACTCACACACACCCACACAGATAGACACACACAGATACAGACGCACACTCACGCACACACCCACACAGATAGACACACAGAGACAGACGCACACACTCACACACACACCCACACAGATAGACACACACAGAGACAGACGCACACTCACGCACACACCCACACAGATAGACACACAGAGACAGATGCGCACAGACGCACACACACGCACACACCCACAAAGATAAACACACACAGACAGACGCGCACACACACACACACACACACAGACATGCAGACACGCACACACACAGACACAAAGGGAAGGACAGACACACACACACAGACAGACACACACAGGCACACTCACGCACGTGCTCACACAGACACACACCCACACAAACAGACAAACACAGACATTAACACACACAGACACAGATAGATATACACACTGACACCGACACACATACACTGACACACAGACACATACACACACTGACATATAGACACACACAAAACACACACACTGACATATAGACACACACATGACACACACACAGGCACAGTGTCACTCAAACACACAGACACACACACAAACGTACTCACATAGACACGCACAGACATACATACAGACAAAAAACACAAACACACACTCTAGACACACACACACACGCAAAACACACTCAAACACAGACAGAGACACATACGCACACATACACACGCACAGACACACAAACGTACTCAGACACACACACAGACACATGTACATGTGTGCACACACAAATGTACTCACAGACACACAGAGGGAGACACACAAACACACACACAGACAGACACACACATGCACAGACACATGGACACACAGAGAGTGTGCCTGTGTGTCATGTGTTGGTACTGAGTGTGTTCAGTGGGCAGGAGGGTGCCTGTGTGTTATGTATTGGTACTGAGTGTGTTCAGGGGGCAGGAGGGTGCCTGTGTGTCATGTGTAGGTACTGAGTGAGTTCCGGGGGCAGGAGGGTGCCTGTGTGTTATGTGTGGGTACAGAGTGTGTTCAGGGGGCAGGAGGGTGCCTGTGTGTTATGTGTGGGTACTGAGTGTGTTCAGGGGGCAGGAGGGTGCCTGTGTGTTATGTGTGGGTACAGAGTGTGTTCAGGGGGCAGGAGGGTGCCTGTGTGTTATGTGTAGGTACTGAGTGTGTTCAGGGGGCAGGAGGGTGCCTGTGTGATATGTGTAGGTACTGAGTGTGTTCAGGGGGCAGGAGGGTGCCTGTGTGTTATGTGTAGGTACTGAGTGTGTTCGGGGGGCAGGAGGGTGCCTGTGTGTTATGTGTGGGTACTGAGTGTGTTCAGGGGGCAGGAGGGTGCCTGTGTGTTATGTGTGGGTACTGAGTGTGTTCAGGGGGCAGGAGGGGGACTGTGCGTTATGTGTGGGTACTGAGTGTGTTCAGGGGGCAGGAGGGTGCCTGTGTGTTATGTGTGGGTACTGAGTGTGTTCAGGGGGCAGGAGCGTGCCTGTGTGTTATGTGTGGGTACTGAGTGTGTTCAGGGGGCAGGAGGGTGCCTGTGTGTTATGTGTAGGTACTGAGTGTGTTCAGGGGGCAGGAGGGTGCCTGTGTGTTATGTGTAGGTACTGAGTGTGTTCAGGGGGCAGGAGGGTGCCTGTGTGTTATGTGTGGGGACAGAGTGTGTTCAGGGGGCAGGAGGGTGCCTGTGTGTTATGTGTGGGGACAGAGTGTGTTCAGGGGGCAGGAGGGTGCCTGTGTGTTATGTGTGGGTACTGAGTGTGTTCAAGGGGCAGGAGGGTGCCTGTGTGATATGTGTGGGTACTGAGTGTGTTCGGGGGGCAGGAGTGTGCCTGTGTGTTATGTGTGGGTACTGAGTGTGTTCAGGGGGCAGGAGGGTGACTGTGTGTTATGTGTGGGTACTGAGTGTGTTCAGGGGGCAGGAGGGGGACTGTGTGTTATGTGTGGGGACAGAGTGTGTTCGGGGGGCAGGAGTGTGCCTGTGTGTTATGTGTGGGTACTGAGTGTGTTCAGGGGGCAGGAGGGTGACTGTGTGTTATGTGTGGGTACTGAGTGTGTTCAGGGGGCAGGAGGGTGCCTGTGAGTTATGTGTGGGTACTGAGTGTGTTCAGGGGGCAGGAGGGTGCCTGTGTGTTATGTGTGGGTACTGAGTGTGTTCAGGGGGCAGGAGGGTGTCTGTGTGTTATGTGTGGGTACTGAGTGTGTTCAGGGGGCAGGAGGGTGCCTGTCAGTGTGTCTCTGCTGGGAGTGGGGTGCAGGGGGAGCTGCCTGCAGGTGTGATGCGTCTGAAGGGTTGATATGTTCAGGGCTGTGTTGAGTCACAGACCACAGAAACAGACCCTTCGACCCAACTAGTCCGTGCCGTCCTTAACCCAAACTAAACATATCCCCACCCCACCTGCACTTGGCCCATATCCCTCCAAACCTTTCCTGTTCGTGCAACTGTCCACAGGTCTTTTAGAGGTGTGTGTGTGTGTGTGAGTCTGTGTGTGTGAGTCTGTGTGTGTGTGTGAGTCTGTGTGTGTGTGTGAGAGTCTGTGTCTGTGTGTGTGTGTGAGTGTGCCTGTGTGTGTGAGTGAGTCTGTGTGTGTGTGTGTGAGAGTCTGTGTGTGTGTGTGTGAGAGTCTGTGTGTGTGTGTGAGTGAATCTGTGTGTGTGTGTGAGTCTGTGTGCGTGTGTGTGAGAGTCTGTGTGCGTGTGTGTGAGAGTCTGTGTGCGTGTGTGAGTCTGTGTGCGTGTGTGAGTCTGTGTGCGTGTGTGTGAGAGTCTGTGTGCGTGTGTGAGTGAGTCTGTGTGCGTGTGTGAGTGAGTCTGTGTGTGTGTGTGAGTCTGTGTGTGTGAGTCTGTGTGTGAGTCTGTGTGTGTGTGTGTGTGAGAGTGTGTGTGTGTGAGTCTGTGTCTGTGTGTGTGTGTGTGAGTGAGCCTGTGTGTGTGAGTGAGTCTGTGTGTGTGTGTGAGTCTGTGTGTGTGTGTGAGTCTGTGTGTGTGTGTGAGTGAATCTGTGTGTGTGAGTGTGTGTGTGTGAGTGAGTCTGTGTGTGTGTGTGAGTCTGTGTGCGTGTGTGTGCTTGTGTGTGTGTGAGTCTGTGTGTGTGTGTGAGTGTGTGTGTGTGAGTCTGTGTGCGTGTGTGTGTGTGAGTCTGTGTGCGTGTGTGTGTGTGAGTCTGTGTGCGTGTGTGTGTGTGAGTCTGTGTGCGTGTGTGAGTCTGTGTGTGTGAATCTGTGTGCGTGTATGTGTGAGTCTGTGTGCACGTGTGTGTGTCTGTGCGTGTGTGAGTCTGTGTGTGTGAGTCTGTATGCGTGTGTGAGTCTGTGTGTGTGAATCTGTGTGCGTGTATGTGTGAGTCTGTGTGCACGTGTGTGTGTCTGTGCGTGTGTGAGTCTGTGTGTGTGAGTCTGTGTGCGTGTGTGAGTCTGTGTGTGTGAGTCTGTCTGTGTGCGAGTCTGTGTGCGTGTGAGTCTGTGTGCGTGTGAGTCTGTGTGTATGTGAGTCTGTGTGTATGTGAGTCTGTGTGTATGTGAGTCTGTGTGCGTGTGTGAGCCTGTGTGAGTCTGTGTGCGATAGGGAGTCTGTGTGTCTGTGTGTGCATGTATGTGTGAGAGAGTCTATGGTGTGTATATGGTGTGTGTACATGGTGTTTATATGGTATTTATATGGCGAGCATATGGTATGTATATAATATGTGTATATGGTGTGTATATGGAATGGTTATGGTGTGTGTATGTGTACATGGTGTGTACATGTGTGTATGGTGTGGACATGGTGTGTGTATGGTATGGACATGGTGTGTGTATGTTGTGGACATGGTGTGTGTATGGTGTGTGTATGTGTAGATGGTGTGTACATGGAGTGTACATGGTGTGTGTATGGTGTGTACGTGGTGTATACATGGTGTGGACATGGTGTGTACATGGTGTGTGTATGGTGTGTACGTGGTGTATACATGGTGTGGACATGGTGTGTATGGTGTGTGTATATGTATGTGTACCTGGTGTGTGTATGGTGTGTACCTGGTGTGTGTATGGTGTGTACCTGGTGTGTGTATGGTGTGTACCTGGTGTGTGTATGGTGTGGACATGGCGTGTACGTGGTGTGTACGTGGTGTGTACGTGGTGCCTCCATAGTGTGTGTGTGGTGTGTACATGGTGTGTGTACGGTGTGTACAGTGTGTGAACAGTGTGTGTACGGTGTGTGTATGGTGTGGACATGGTGTGTATATGGTATGTGCAGATGGTATGTATATGGTGTGTATATGGTGTGTGTATGGGGTGCATGTGGTTTGTGTACATGGTGTGTACATGGTGTGCGTACGTGGTGCGTACGTGGTGCGGACGTGGTGTGTACGTGGTGTGGACATGGTGTGGACATTTTTTGTGTATGGTGTGTACATGGTGTGTGTATGGTGTGTACATGGTGTGTGTATGGTGTGTACATGGTGTGTGTATGGTGTTTAGATGGTGTGTGTATGGTGTATGCATGGTGTGTACATGGTGTGTACATGGTGTGTACATGGTGTGTGCATGGTGTGTGCATGGTGTGTGCATGGTGTGTGCATGGTGTGTACATGGTGTGTACATGGTGTGTACATGGTGTGTACATGGTGTGTACATGGTGTGTACATGGTGTGTGCATGGTGTGTGCATGGTGTGTGCATGGTGTGTGCATGGTGTGTGCATGGTGTGTACATGGTGTGTACATGGTGTGTACATGGTGTGTACATGGTGTGTACATGGTGTATGCATGGTGTGTGCGTGGTGTGTGCGTGGTGTGTACGTGGTGTGTACATGGTGTGTACATGGTGTGTACATGGTGTGTACATGGTGTGTGCATGGTGTGTACATGGTGTGTACATGGTGTGTACATGTTGTGTGTATGGGGTGTACGTGGGGTGTACGTGGTGTGTGTATGGTGTGTACATGGTGTGTACATGGTGTGTGTATGGTGTGGACATGGTGTGGACATGGTGTGGACATGGTGTGGACATGGTGTGGACATGGTGTGGACATGGTGTGGACATAGTGTGGACATGGTGTGTGCATGGTGTGTGCATGGTGTGGACATGGTGTGGACATGGTGTGGACATGGTGTGGACATGGTGTGGACATGGTGTGTGTATGGTGTGTACGTGGTGTGTACATGGTGTGTGCATGGTGTGTGCATGGTGTGTACGTGGTGTGTGCATGGTGTGTGCATGGTGTGTGCATGGTGTGTGCATGGTGTGTGCATGGTGTGTGCATGGTGTGTGCATGGTGTGTGCATGGTGTGTGCATGGTGTGGACATGGGGGTGTGTGTATGGTGTGTATGTGCTGTGTATGTGGTGTGTATGTGCTGTGTATGTGGTGTGTGTATGTGGTGTGTATTGTGTGTGTGTGTGTATGTGGTGGAGGGGTGTGGGTACCCAGCCCTATTGCTTTAACCCTCCCCCTCTCTCCCACAGGCTCACCATCTAATCTCGAGCCGTCTGCCAGAAAAGATACGGGAGCTGGAATCTCTGCTGACGGTGAGAGAATTTCCCCAATCACCCCTCATGGTGAGGGGTTGGGGGAGGGGGAAAGGTGAAGGGGTGGGGGAGGAGGGAAGGTAAGAGGGTGGGGGAGGAGGGAAGGTAAGAGGGTGTGGGAGGAGGGAAGGTAAGAGGGTGGGGGAGGAGGGAAGGTAAGAGGGTGTGGGAGGAGGGAAGGTAAGAGGGTGGGGGAGGAGGGAAGGTGAGCGAGTGGGGGAGGGAGGAAGGTGCGGGAGTGGGGGAGGGGGGATGTTGAGGGGGAGGGGGAGGGGAGGAAGTTGAAGGGGAGGGGAGGAGGGGAGGAAATTGAAGGGGAGGGGAGGGGAGGAAGGGGAGGGGAGGAAGGGGAGGGGAGGAAGGTGAGGGGTAGGGGAGGAAGGTGAGGGGGTGGGGACAAAATTGAAGGGGAGGGGAGGAGGGGGAGGGGAGGAAGGTGAGAGGGGGAGGGGAGGAAGGTGAAAGGTGGAGGGGGAGGGGAGGAAGGTGAGGGTGAATGGGTGGAGGGGGCAGGGGAGGAGGGGAATGGGGAGGGGAGGAAGGTGAGGGGGAGGGGGGGAGGGTGAGGGGGAGGGGGAGGGGGAGGGTGGGAGGGGAGGAAGGTGAGGGGGAGGGGGAGGAATGGGAGGGTGAGGGGAGGAAGGTGAGGGGGAGGAGGGGGAGGGGAGGACTGGAGGGGGGAGGGGAGGAAGGTGAAGGTGAGGGGGTGGAGGGGAGGGGCAGGGGAGGAGGGAATTGGGAGGGGAGGAAGGTGAGGGGGAGGATGGGGAGAGGGGGAAGGACGGGGAGAGGGAGGGGAGGAAGGTGAGGGGGAGGGGGAGGAGGGGAGGGGCAGGAGGAGAGGGGCAGGGGAGCAGGGGAATGGGGAGGGAAGGATGGTGAGGGGGAGGGGAGGAAGGTGAGGGGGAGGGGAGGAAGGTGAGGGGGAGGGGAGGAAGGTGAGGGGGAGGAGGGGGGAGGAGGGAAGGTAAGGTTGAGGGGGAGGGGAGGAGTGTGAGGTGAGGAAGGTGAGGGGGAGGGGGAGGAAGGGGAGGGTGAGGGGGAGGAAGGGGAGGGGGAGGGGCGGGGAGGAGTGTGAGGGGGAGAAGTGTGAGGGGAGGAATGTGTGGGGGAGGATGGGGAGGGGAGTGGAGGAAGGTGAGGGGGTGGGGAGAAAGGTGAGGGGAGGGGGAGGGGACGAGCAGGAAGGGAGGAAGGTGAGGGGAGAGGGACGGAAGGGAGAGGTGGGAAGGTGACCCCTGACCCCTCACCCCTGACCGTCTCGTTCCCATTGGCTCGCAGGCTGACATCCTGAACCTGTCTGACCTGTCCCTGGTTCACGGAGAACTGGACATCCCCATCCCGGACCCCCCGAAAAAAGATGAGGTGAGTGTGTGAGGGAGACGGATGGTTAGGGAGGGAGGGAGGGGGAGAGAGAGAGCGAGAAGCGGGGATGAGGGGAGCTGAGGGTGGGGGCAGTGGTGAGGGAAGTGGAGGGCTCGATGTGGGGTCACGTCCTGACCTACACACCACCCACCCTAGAGGTCGCGTACTCGATAGCGTTTGGGCGGGGGTGGGGTGGGAAGGTTGGGGGTGGGGGGGGCCCGAGGGGAACAGGTGGGCACAGCAAGATCCCGCAGGCACGACCTGGGTGGGATAGCTCCCGGGTCCTCATCGACTGCGGGGAGTGAAGGTGGAGGAAAGGGGACAGGTGTAGGAGGCACGGTGTGACATCCTACCCGATAGGCCGTGCCCGGAGCCACCTCAGCACTGCATGTCGGGGGGTGTCAGGCATGGTCTGAATACTGGGGATGAATGGCCTCCTGTGTGCATGTCTGACAGTGCTGGAGGAGAGGGCTGAATGGCCTCCCTCTGTTCCTGTGTAACAGCGTGGAGGAAGGGGGTCCTGAATGGACTCCTGCTGGTCCCCTGTGATGGGCTGGAGGGGGTGGGCTGAATGGCCTCCAGCTGTTCGCGTATGACAGGCTCAGGGAGGAGTGGGGCTGAATGGCCTCCTGCCAATTTAAAATGGGCCTCCCTCGCAGAATGTCCAATGGGACCCAGCAACCGACTAAGTCTAAGACCCTCACAGTTACACCCTCTACCATCGGGCAGAAGATACAAAATGTTTGAATACACACACTAACAGATTCAGGAACAGCTTCTTCCCCACACTAACAGATTCAGGAACAGCTTCTTCCCCACACTAACAGATTCAGGAACAGCTTCTTCACCGTACTAACAGATTCAGGAACAGCTTCTTCCCCGCACTAACAGATTCAGGAACAGCTTTTTCCCTGTACTAACAGATTCAGGAACAGCTTATTCCCCGCACTAACAGATTCAGGAACAACTTCTTTCCCGCGCTAACAGATTCAGGAACAGCTTCTTCCCCATGCTAACAGATTCAGGAACAGCTTCTTCCCCACACTAACAGATTCAGGAACAGCTTCTTCCCCGCACTAACAGATTCAGGAACAGCTTCTTCCTCACACTAACAGATTCAGGAGCAGCTTCTTCTCCGTACTAACAGATTCAGGAACAGCTTCTTCACCGTACTAACAGATTCAGGAACAGCTTCTTCCCCACACAAACAGATTCAGGAACAGCTTCATCCCCATACTAATAGATTCAGGAACAGCTTTTTCCCTGTACTAACAGATTCAGGAACAGCTTCTTCCCCGCACTAACAGATTCAGGAACAACTTATTTCCCGCGCTAACAGATTCAGGAACAGCTTCTTCCCCGTGCTAACAGATTCAGGAACAGCTTCTTCCCCACACTAACAGATTCAGGAACAGCTTCTTCCCCGCACTAACAGATTCAGGAACAGCTTCTTCCCCGCACTAACAGATTCAGGAACAGCTTCTTCCCCACACTAACAGATTCAGGAACAGCTTCTTCCTCACACTAACAGATTCAGGAGCAGCTTCTTCTCCGTACTAACAGATTCAGGAACAGCTTCTTCACCACACAAACAGATTCAGGAACAGCTTCATCCCCATACTAATAGATTCAGGAACAGCTTTTTCCCTGTACTAACAGATTCAGGAACAGCTTCTTCCCCGCACTAACAGATTCAGGAACAACTTATTTCCCGCGCTAACAGATTCAGGAACAGCTTCTTCCTCGTACTAACAGATTCAGGAACAGCTTTTTCCCTGTACTAACAGATTCAGGAACAACGTCTTTCCCGTACTAACAGATTCAGGAACAGCTTTTTCCCTGTACTAACAGATTCAGGAACAGCTTCTTCCCCGTACTAACAGATTGAGGAACAGCTCCTTCCCCGCACTAACAGATTCAGGAACAGCTTCTGCCCTGCACTAACAGATTCAGGAACAGCTTCTTTCCCGTATTAACAGATTCAGGAACAGCTTCTTCCCCGCGCTAACAGATTCAGGAACAGCGTCTTCCCCTGTACTAACAGATTCAGGAACAGCTTCTTCCCCGCACTAACAGATTCAGGAACAGCTTCTACCCCACACTAACAGATTCAGGAACAGCTTCTTCCCCGCACTAACAGATTCAGGAACAGCTCCTTCCCCGTGCTAACAGATTCAGCAACAGCTTCTTCCCTGTACTAACAGATTCAGGGAAAGCTTCTTCCCCTTACTAACAGATTCAGGAACAGCTTCTTCCCCATACTGACAAATTCAGGAACAGCTTCTTCCCCATACTAATAGGTTCAGGAACAGCTTCTTCTCCGTAATAATAGATTCAGGAACAGTTTTTTCCCCGTACTTACAGATTCAGGAACAGCTTCTTCCCCGCACTAACAGATTCAGGAACAGCTTTTTCCCTGTACTAACAGATTCAGGAACAACGTCTTTCCCGTACTAACAGATTCACGAACAGCTTTTTCCCCGCAATAACAGATTCAGGAACAGCTTCTTCCCATAACTAACAGATTCAGGAACAGCTTTTTCCCTGTACTAACAGATTCAGGAACAGCTTGTTCCCCTGTACTAACAGATTCAGGAACAGCTTCTTCCCTGCACTAACAGATTCAGGAACAGCTTCTACCCCACACTAACAGATTCAGGAACAGCTCCTTCCCCGTGCTAACAGATTCAGCAACAGCTTCTTCCCTGTACTAACAGATTCAGGGAAAGCTTCTTCCCCTTACTAACAGATTCCGGAACAGCTTCTTCCACATACTAACAAATTCAGGAACAGCTTCTTCCCCATACTAATAGGTTCAGGAACAGCTTCTTCTCCGTAATAATAGATTCAGGAACAGTTTTTTCCCCGTACTTACAGATTCAGGAACAGCTTCTTCCCCGCACTAACAGATTCAGGAACAGCTTCTACCCCACACTAACAGATTCAGGACCAGCTTTTTCCCTGTACTAACAGATTCAGGAACAACGTCTTTCCCGTACTAACAGATTCACGAACAGCTTTTTCCCCGCAATAACAGATTCAGGAACAGCTTCTTCCCATAACTAACAGATTCAGGAACAGCTTTTTCCCTGTACTAACAGATTCAGGAACAGCTTCTTCCCCGCACTAACAGATTCAGGAACAGCTTCTTCCCCGCACTAACAGATTCAGGAACAGCTTTTTCCCTGTACTAACAGATTCAGGAACAGCTTCTTCCCTGTACTAACAGATTCAGGAACAGCTTCTTCCCATAACTAACAGATTCAGGAACAGCTTTTTCCCTGTACTAACAGGTTCAGGAACAGCTTCTTCCCCGCACTAACAGATTCAGGAACAGCTTCTACCCCACACTAACAGATTCAGGAACAGCTTCTTCCCCGCACTAACAGATTCAGGAACAGCTCCTTCCCCGCACTAACAGATTCAGGAACAGCTCCTTCCCCGCACTAACAGATTCAGCAACAGCTTCTTCCCTGTACTAACAGATTCAGGGAAAGCTTCTTCCCCTTACTAACAGATTCAGGAACAGCTTCTTCCCCATACTAACAAATTCAGGAACAGCTTCTTCCCCATACTAATAGGTTCAGGAACAGCTTCTTCTCCGTAATAATAGATTCAGGAACAGTTTTTTCCCCGTACTAACAGATTCAGGAACAGTTTTTTCCCCGTACTTACAGATTCAGGAACAGCTTCTTCCCTGCACTAACAGATTCAGGAACAGCTCCATCTCTGCACTAACAGATTCAGGAAGAGCTTGTTCCCAACACTAACTGGTTCAGGAACAGCTTGTTCCCCACACTAACTGGTTCAGGAACAGCTTCTTCCCCGTACTAACAGATTCAGCAACAGCTTCTTCCCCGCACTAACAGATTCAGGAACAGCTTGTTCCCCGCACTAACTAGTTCAGGAACAGCTTGTTCCCCACACTAACTAGTTCAGGAACAGCTTGTTCCCCACACTAACTGGTTCAGGAACAGCTTCTTCCCCGCATTAACAGGTTCAGGAACAGCTTCTTCTCCACACTTACTGGTTCAGGAACAGCTTCTTCCCCGTACTAACAGATTCAGGAACAGCTCCTTCCCCGCACTAACAGATTCAGCAACAGCTTCTTCCCTGTACTAACAGATTCAGGGAAAGCTTCTTCCCCTTACTAACAGATTCAGGAACAGCTTCTTCCCCATACTAACAAATTCAGGAACAGCTTCTTCCCCATACTAATAGGTTCAGGAACAGCTTCTTCTCCGTAATAATAGATTCAGGAACAGTTTTTTCCCCGTACTAACAGATTCAGGAACAGTTTTTTCCCCGTACTTACAGATTCAGGAACAGCTTCTTCCCTGCACTAACAGATTCAGGAACAGCTCCATCTCTGCACTAACAGATTCAGGAAGAGCTTCTTCCCCGCACTAACAGGTTCAGGAACAGCTTCTTCCCCGCACTAACAGATTCAGGAACAGCTTCTTCCCCGTACTAACAGATTCAGGAACAGCTTCTACCTCGTACTAACAGATTCAGGAACAGCTTCTACCTCGTACTAACAGGTTCAGGAACAGCTTCTTCCCCGCACTAACAGATTCAGGAACAGCTTCTTCCCCGTACTAACAGATTCAGGAACAGCTTCTACCTCGTACTAACAGGTTCAGGAACAGCTTCTACCTCGTACTAACAGGTTCAGGAACAGCTTCTTCCCCACACTAACAAATTCAGGAACAGCTTCTTCCCCGCACTAACAGATTCAGGAACAGCTTGTTCCCAACACTAACTGGTTCAGGAACAGCTTGTTCCCCACACTAACTGGTTCAGGAACAGCTTCTTCCCCGTACTAACAGATTCAGCAACAGCTTCTTCCCCGCACTAACAGATTCAGGAACAGCTTGTTCCCCGCACTAACTAGTTCAGGAACAGCTTGTTCCCCACACTAACTAGTTCAGGAACAGCTTGTTCCCCACACTAACTGGTTCAGGAACAGCTTCTTCCCCGCATTAACAGGTTCAGGAACAGCTTCTTCTCCACACTTACTGGTTCAGGAACAGCTTCTTCCCCGTACTAACAGATTCAGGAACAGCTTCTTCCCCACACTAACAAATTCAGGAACAGCTTCTTCCCCGCATTAACAGGTTCAGGAACAGCTTCTTCCCCGCACTAACAGATTCAGGAACAGCTTCTTCCCCACACTAACTGGTTCAGGAACAGCTTCTTCCCCGTACTAACAGATTCAGGAACAGCTTTTTCCCCGTACTAACAGATTCAGGAACAGCTTCTTCCCCACACTAACAAATTCAGGAACAGCTTCTTCCCCGCATTAACAGGTTCAGGAACAGCTTCTTTCCCGCACTAACAGATTCAGGAACAGCTTCTTCCCCGCACTAACAGATTCAGGAACACCTTCTTCCCCACACTAACTGGTTCAGGAACAGCTTGTTCCCCACTGTGTTCAGACTGATTCAGTGATAAGTCAAGCGAAACACTCAGCCGTGCATCAGACTCACTCCCCTCCGTGCCCTCTCCCCCAGCTCCAAGCTGTCCCTCTGCTGTAACCTGACCATCTGCCCCCGCAGGAGAATTCCAACGGATCGTCAGAGGCGGAAGATGGGAAGGAGAAAAAGAAGGAGAAACGTGAGTGAAATGCGCCATTACTCGGGGTCTCCTGCTCAGTCCCTCGGGGCAAATGATGCCCCTCTCCCCACACCGTCCTATTAATCGCCCTTTCATGGGACCCAGTATCTATTTGGTATCCCAACCCCCATCCGTAATTACCCCCTTCGAGCCCTTGAGTCTCCCTCTGATGTTTCGGAGGGCACGGTTAAGTGTCAGATGGGTGTGTGGTGGCCTGGAGTCACTTGGAGAGGCCTAGAACTGGGGGGCACAGGTAAGGGCGGCAGATATCCTTACCCCTAAAGGGGGCAAAGGTTAAGGGGGACATTGGTGAACCGCAAATCGGGTGGTCACACTCACCATGACCCAGTCCGGCTTCCGAATCCTGATTTATTTGGCGGAATTAGGTCTTGGCAGAGGCCGGGGGGGTGTGGTTTGAACCCAGGCCGCCCCCTCCACAAACCACTCGGCACCCCCCCATCCTCCACCCACCAGTCCAGTCACAGTAAAAGATTGACACTGTCTCTATGTCTCAGGAGGGCGTGGACCGATCACTAGGCTACAGCAAGGCCTGGGCACTATGCTCTAGTGATCGCTGGGCATGGGCGAGGCCTGTTCGCTCGGCTCCAGTGAGGCCTGGTTACTGGGCATGGGTGAGGCCTGGTCACTAGCCTCCGGTGAAGGCCAGTCACTCAGCTGCAGTGAGACCTGATAACTGGACTCGGGCTAGGCTTGTCGCTTAGCTTGGGCAAGGACATGGCCACTGGTCACTAGGCTCTGGCGAGGCCTGGTCGCTGGACTAGGGTGAGGCCTGGTCACTGGGTATGGTTAAGGCCCGATTGCTAGGCTCGTGCGAGGCCTGGTCACTGGGCTTGGGTGAGGCCTGGTCACTAGGCTCGTGCGAGGGCTGGTCACTTGGCTCGGGTGAGGCCTGGTTACTAGGCTCGGGTGAGGCCTGGTCACTAGGCTCAGGGGAGCCTGGTTGCTAGGCTCAGGGGAGGCCTGGTCGCTAGGCTCAGGGGAGGCCTGGTCACTAGGCTCAGGGGAGGCCTGGTCACTCAGCTGCAGTGAGACCTGGTAACTGGACTCGGGCTAGGCTTGGTCGCTTAGCTTGGGCAAGGGCATGGTCACTGGTCACTAGGCTCTGGCGAGGCCTGGTCACTAGGCTCAGGCGAGGCCTGGTTGCTAGGCTCGGGCGGGGTCTGGCTGCTAGGCTCGGGCGAGGCCTGGTCGCTAGGCTCAGGCGAGGCCTGGTTGCAAGGCTCGGGCGAGGCTTGGTCGTTTAGCTTGGGCAAGGGCATGGTCACTGGTCACTAGGTTCTGGCGAGGCCTGGTCGCTGGACTAGGGTGAGGCCCGATCGCTAGGCTCGTGCGAGGCGTGGTCTCTGGGCATGAGTGAGGCCTGGTCACTGAGCTTGAGTGAGACCTGGTCTCTGGACATGATTGAGGCCTGGTCACTAGGCTCGGGCGGGGCCTGGTTGCTAGGCTCGGGCGGGGCCTGGCTGCTAGGCTCGGGTGAGGCCTGGTCGCTAGGCTCGGGCGAGGTCTGGTCACGAGGCTCAGAGGAGGCCTGGTTGCTAGGCTCAGGCGAGGCCTGGTCACGCGGCTCAGGTGAGGCCTGGTCACGAGGCTCAGGCGTGGCCTGGTCGCTAGGCTCAGGTGAGGCATGGTTGCTAGGCTCAGGCGAGGCTTGGTCACGAGGCTCAGGCGAGGCCTGGTCACGCGGCTCAGGTGTGGCCTGGTTGCTGGGTATAAGTGAGACCTGATTCCTGGGCTTAGCCAGTATGCAGGTGTCGTTGCCAGGACTCCACGCTCTCCCACTACGAGGGCGGCAAGGGCACGGGGGTGGGGGTAAAAAATTCTCTGAGATTGGCAGCTAAGCCTCTCCCTCTCCCTCTCTCTCTCCTCCCACACAGCCCCAAAATGTGGGCTGATCAAGGCCAACGAGAAGATTCTGAACTTGGTGCAATGTGTCAAACCGCAACTCAACGAACTCAAAGAGGCCTGCATCGTGGTGAGTGAGACAGGAAATTCCAGACCACACAGTACTCCCGGGACACCCCCCCCCCCCCCCTCTCATATCAGCACTAGCTCTCTCTCAGTCTCTCACACAGAGACAGGTACAATACAGAGCTCCCTGTAACACTCCGCAGGGTCTGAACTGAGCTCTCTCTCTCTCTCTCAGAGACAGGGACAATACAGAGCTCCCTGTAACACTCCGCAGGGCCTGCACTGAGCTCTCTCTCTCTCTCTCTCCCTCCCCCTCTCTCTCTCTCAGAGACAGGTACAATACAGTGCTCCCTGTAACACTCCCCACGGTCCGTACTGAGCTCTCTCTCTCTCTCTCTCTCTCAGAGACAGGGACAATAGAGAGCTCCCTGTAACACTCCCCACGGTCCGTACTGAGCTCTCTCTCTCTCTCTCTCTCAGAGACAGGGACAATAGAGAGCTCCCTGTAACACTCCCCAGGGTCCGCACTGAGCTCTCTCTCTCACAGAGACAGGGACAATACAGAGCTCCCTGTAACACTCCCCAGGGTCCGCACTGAGCTCTCTCTCTCTCTCTCTCTTTCTCTCTCTCTCAGAGACAGGGACAATACAGAGCTCCCTGTAACACTCCCCAGGGTCTGCACTGAGCGCTCTCTCTCTCTCTCTCTCTCTCTCTCTCTCACAGAGACAGGTACAATACAGAGCTCCCTGTAACACTCCCCACGGTCCGTACTGAGCTCTCTCTCTCTCTCTCTCTCAGAGACAGGGACAATACAGAGCTCCCTGTAACAGTCCCCAGGGTCCGCACTGAGCTCTCTCTCCCTCTCTCTCTCTCTCTCTCAGAGACAGGGACAATACAGAGCTCCCTGTAACACTCCCCAGGGTCTGCACTGAGCTCTCTCTCTCTCTCTCTCTCTCTCAGAGACAGGTACAATACAGAGCTCCCTGTAACACTCCCCAGGGTCCGCACTGAGCTCTCTCTCCCTCTCTCTCTCAGAGACAGGTACAATACAGAGCTCCCTGTAACACTCCCCAGGGTCCGCACTGAGCTCTCTCTCTCTCTCTCAGAGACAGGGACAATACAGAGCTCCCTGTAACACTCCCCAGGGTCCGCACTGAGCTCTCTCTCCCTCTCTCTCTCAGAGACAGGTACAATACAGAGCTCCCTGTAACACTCCCCAGGGTCCGCACTGAGCTCTCTCTCTCTCTCTCAGAGACAGGGACAATACAGAGCTCCCTGTAACAGTCCCCAGGGTCCGCACTGAGCTCTCTCTCCCCCTCTCTCTCTCTGAGACAGGTACAATACAGAGCTCCCTGTGACACACCCCAAGGTCTGCACTGAGCTCTCTCTCTCTCTCTCTCTCTCAGAGACAGGTACAATACAGAGCTCCCTGTAACACTCCCCAGGGTCTGCACTGAGCTCTCTCTCCCTCCCTCTCTCTCTCTCTCTCTCTCTCTCTCTCTCTCAGAGACAGGTACAATACAGAGCTCCCTGTAACACTCCCCACAGTCTGCACTGAGCTCTCTCTCCCTCTCTCTCCCTCTCTCTCTGAGACAGGTACAATACAGAGCTCCCTGTAACACACCCCAAGGTCTGCACTGAGTTCTCTCCCCCTCGCTCTCTCTCTCTCTCTCTCTCTCTCTCTCTCTCTCTCTCAGAGACAGGTACAATACAGAGCTCCCTGTAACACTCCCCAGGGTCCGCACTGAGCTCTCTCTCCCTCTCTCTCCGAGACAGGTACAATACAGAGCTCCCTGTAACACTCCCCACAGTCTGCACTGAGCTCTCTCTCCCTCTCTCTCTGAGACAGGTACAATACAGAGCTCCCTGTAACACACCCCAAGGTCTGCACTGAGCTCTCTCCCCCTCTCTCTCTCTCTCTCTCTCTCTCTCTCTCAGAGACAGGTACAATACAGAGCTCCCTGTAACACTCCCCACAGTCTGCACTGAGCTCTCTCTCCCTCTCTCTCTGAGACAGGTACAATACAGAGCTCCCTGTAACACACCCCAAGGTCTGCACTGAGCTCTCTCCCCCTCTCTCTCTCTCTCTCTCTCTCTCTCTCACAGAGACAGGTACAATACAGAGCTCCCTGTAACACTCCCCACAGTCTGCACTGAGCTCTCTCTCCCTCTCTCTCCCTCTCTCTCTGAGACAGGTACAATACAGAGCTCCCTGTAACACTCCCCACAGTCTGTACTGAGCTCTCTCTCCCTCTCTCTCTGAGACAGGTACAATACAGAGCTCCCTGTAACACTCCCCAGGGTCCGCACTGAGCTCTCTCTCCCTCTCTCTCAGAGACAGGTACAATACAGAGCAGGCAGCAGCTAGGGAACAGGAGAATCGACGTTTCGGGCTGACCTGCTGCGCTTTTCCAGCAACACATTTCCATCTCTGATCTCCAGCATCTGCAGACCTCACTTTCTCCTACAATACAGAGCTCCCTGTAACACTCCCCACGGTCCGCACTGAGCTCTCTCTCTCTCTCTCTCTCTCTCAGAGATAGGTACAATACAGAGCTCCCTGTAACACTCCCAGGGTCTGCACTGAGCTCTCTCCCCCTCTCTCTCTCTCTCTCTCTCTCAGAGACAGGTACAATACAGAGCTCCCTGTAACTCTCCCCACGGTCCGCACTGAGCTCTCTCTCCCTCTCTCTCTCTCCCTCTCTCTCAGAGATAGGTACAATACAGAGCTCCCTGTAACACACCCCAAGGTCTGCACTGAGCTCTCTCCCCCTTCTCTCCCTCTCTCAGAGACAGGTACAATACAGAGCTCCCTGTAACTCTCCCCACGGTCCGCACTGAGCTCTCTCTCTTCTCTCACCCTCCCTCCCTCTCGCTTGCCGTAGGAAGGATTGAATGCCGTCGCTCTGCCCATGCGAGTGTCTCTGTCTCTCTCTCTCCCCCTGATCATCTCTCGTTTCCCAACCTGTCCCTTCTCCCCGGTCCTTTTCCAGATAACCGCCTGGATCCAGTACATGGTGCCGAAGATCGAAGACGGTAATGATTTTGGCGTCGCCATTCAGGTGAGGGTTGTGGCTAGGGGGACGGGAGGTGGTGATTGGGGGCAGTCGGAGACAGTATGAGATTGGCCAAACGGGCCCTGGTGGGCGCTCGCGTTGACGGTCTGTGGGATTGTGGCGGGGGAGATCGGCCCAGCATCCATCGCTCCCCCCTCCGCCGCACCACCTCCGTGACAACCCAGAGTCGATCGCGTCGGCCTGGCGACAGGAGTCACGTGGATCCGGGTGGGGACGGCGGTGAGATCTCCCATCGTGATGGACCTTCAGCCCAAGGCTCAGTGCTGCGTCGGCACGCCGTCTTGCTGTATCCCCCTCTTCTCGCTGTATCTCCTCCGGGTTGGGGGAGGTGGAGCGCGATGGCCCAGTGGTATTGTGGCCGGGCCCGTTCATCCATGGCACGTCCCGGCTTCAAATCTCGTCAGGTCCGGGCCGCGGGAATTTGAATTCAATCCAGAAAAATCAAAAACCAAGGGTCCAGTGATGACCAGGAGGGAAAACCCCATTAGGTTCCCTCATATCCCCTTCAGGGAAGGAGACGGCTTTCCTTACCCTGGTCGGGCTGACATGTGACTCCAGACCCAGAGCAACATGGCTGACTCTCAAGCAAGTTAGCACGGCCAATCCACCCTAACCTGCACATCCCTGGGCACTATGGGTAATTTAGCACGGCCAATCCACCCTAACCTGCACATCCCTGGGCACTATGGGTAATTTAGCACGGCCAATCCACCCTAACCTGCACATCCCTGGGCACTATGGGTAATTTAGTACGGCCAATCCACCCTAACCTACACATCCCTGGGCACTATGGGCAATTTAGCACGGCCAATCCACCCTAACCTACACATCCCTGGGCACCATGGGTAATTTAGCACGGCCAATCCTCCCTAACCTACACATCCCTGGGCACTATGGGTAATTTAGCACGGCCAATCCACCCTAACCTGCACATCCCTGGGCACTATGGGTAATTTAGCACGGCCAATCCACCCTAACCTGCACATCCCTGGGCACTATGGGTAATTTAGCACGGCCAATTCGCCCTAACCTATACATCCCTGGGCATTATGGGTAATTTAGCACGGCCAACCCACCCTAACCTGCATATCTTTGGACTGTGGGAGGAAACTGGAGCACCCGGAGGAAACCCACGCAGACACGGGGTGGAGGGGGGGGATGGTGGGAACGTCCAAATTCCACACTGTCAGTCGCACCGAGGGTGGGATTGAACCCCGGTCCCTGGCGCCATGAGGCAGTGGCACTGTGCCTTTGCTCCACAACGGGGGCCATTGGGGCCAGACCGCGAGTGAATTGGAACTTCTCTCAGGGCACACGCCGGGACTTGAACCCTTGGAATGCCACAGGTTCCCAGTCCAGAGATCTTACCTCTGTGACCCGCAGTGAACCCCGAAATGGCCCGAGGTGTGGGGACCCTGGGCTGTCGATTGATGAGACAATGGGCGGCACGGTGGCACAGTGGTTAGCACTGCTGCCTCACAGCGCCAGAGACCTGGGTTCAATTCCCGCCTCAGGCGACTGACTGTGTGGAGTTTGCACGTTCTCCCCGTGTCTGCGTGGGTTTCCTCCGGGAGCTCCGGTTTCCTCCCACAGTCACAAAGATGTGCAGGTCAGGTGAATTGGCCATACTAAATTGCCCGTAGTGTTACGTTAAAGGGGTAAATGTAGGGGTATGGGTGGGTTGCGCTTCGGCGGGTCGGTGTGGACTTGTTGGGCCGAAGGGCCTGTTTCCACACTGTAAGTAATCTAATCTAATCTAATCTAATCTAATCTAATGGCCGACCAGCCCGTGACATTCGTTAACCCTTTCCCTGTGCTGCCTGCTCACACAAAGATGGCCGCCCGCCACATGGCCAATGGAATGAACGATGGAATGGCCGACTCCGGTTCCTCTCTCTCGATGCCCCAACTCTTCATCTGAGGGAATACAAGCTCAGTGTGTGAACTCCCACCCCTGGCACTGATCCTTTAACCCCTTCCACGCCCCAGGGTAAACCTCCTCAACTTGCCCCTTCCGATGGTGTTCTCCCCCCCGGGGGGGGGTGCCCGGGATTGAACTCAGTTCCGAACAGCCGCTTAGAGTCATAGAGCACGGACGCAGACCCTTCGGTCCAACCCGTCCGTGCCGACCCAGATATCCCTAACCTAATCTAGTCCCACCTGCCAGCCCTTGGCCCATATCCCTACAAGCCCTTCCTATTCATGTCCCCATCTAGATGCCTTTTAAATGCTGTCATTGTACCAGCCTCCACCACTTCCTCTGGCAGCTCATTCCGTACCCGTGAAAACGTTGCCCCTTTTAAATCTTTCCCTCTCCCCAAAACTTGTGTCCACGAGGAAAAAACCTTGTCTGTTTACCTTCTCCATGCTCCCTCGAGATTTTATAGACCTCTGTAAGGTCACCCCTCAGCCTCCGACAGCCCCGGCCTGTTCAGCCTCTCCCTGGAGCTCAAACCCTCCAACCCTGGCAACAACATTGTAAATCTTTGCTGAACCCTTTCAAGTTGGACAACATCCATCGACGATCCCCTTTGTCTATATCTCTCTGTGATATCGTTCCCAGGAACCCAGGGTGTCATTTACCTGAGTTACCCTGTGTCCAGATGGTGGGGGGGAGGGCAGTAGTGAGAGGTTCGGTCCAGGGAGAGGGGAGTCAGCGGTGGATTAGCCTCAGGACTTTGACAGATCTCACCCGTGTTTCCCTCAGGAAAAGATTTTGGAGCGGACAGCGGCCGTGAAGACCAAGGTGGAAGGGTTTCAGACCAGCATCACAAAGTAAGTGACCTCTCACAGGCCGGGGACTGGGTATACATCTATATCTACACTCTCACAGGCTGGGGACTGGGTATACATCTATATCGACACTCTCACAGGCTGGGGACTGGGGACACATCTATATCTACACTCTCACAGGCGAGGGACTGGGGATACATCTATATCTACACTCTCACAGGCTGGGGACTGGGTATACATCTATATCTACACTCTCACAGGCTGGGGACTGGGTATACATCTATATCTACACACTCACAGGCTGGGGACTGGGGAGACATCTATATCTACACTCTCACAGGCTGAGGACTGGGGAGACACCTATATCTACACTCTCACAGGCTGGGGACTGGGTATACATCTATATCTACACTCTCACAGGCTGGGGACTGGGTATACATCTATATCTACACTCTCACAGGCTGAGGACTGGGGAGACACCTATATCTACACTCTCACAGGCTGGGGACTGGGTATACATCTATATCTACACTCTCACAGGCTGGCGACTGGGGAGACATCTATATATACACTCTCACAGGCTGGGGCCTGGGTATACGTCTATATCTACACTCTCACAGGCTGGGGACTGGGTATACATCTATATCTACATTCTCACAGGCTGGGGACTGGGTATACGTCTATATCTACACTCTCACAGGCTGAGAACTGGGTACACATCTATATCTACACTCTCACAGGCTGAGGACTGGGTATACATCTATATCTACACTCTCACAGGCTGGGGACTGGGTATACGTCTATATCTACACTCTCACAGGCTGAGAACTGGGTACACATCTATATCTACACTCACACAGGCTGAGGACTGGGTATACATCTATATCTACACTCTCACAGGCTGGGGACTGGGGAGACATCTATATATACACTCTCACAGACTGGGGACTGGGTATACATCTATATCTACACTCGCACAGGCTGGGGACTGGGTATACATCTATATCTACACACTCACAGGCTGGGGACTGGGTATACATCTATATCGACACTCTCACAGGCTGGGGACTGGGGAGACATCTATATCTACAATCTCACAGGCTGGGGACTGGGTATACATCCATATCTACACTCTCACAGGCCGGGGACTGGGTATACATCTATATCTACACTCTCACAGGCTGGGGACAGGGTATACATCTATATCGACAATCCCACAGGCTGGGGACTGGGTATACATCTATATCTACACTCTCACAGGCTGGGGACTGGGTATACATCTATATCTACACACTCACAGGCTGGGGACTGGGTATACATCTATATCTACACTCTCACAGTTTGGGGACTGGGGATACATCTATATCTACACTCTCACAGGCTGGGGACTGGGGAGACATCTATATCTACACTCTCACAGGCTGAGGACTGGATATACATCTATATCTACACTCTCACAGGCTGGGGACTGGGTATACATCTATATCTACACTCTCACAGGCTGAGGACTGGGGAGACACCTAAATCTACACTCTCACAGGCTGGGGACTGGGTATACATCTATATCTACACTCTCACAGGCTGGCGACTGGGGAGACATCTATATATACACTCTCACAGGCTGGGGCCTGGGTATACGTCTATATCTACACTCTCACAGGCTGAGAACTGGGTACACATCTATATCTACACTCTCACAGGCTGAGGACTGGGTATACATCTATATCTACACTCTCACAGGCTGGGGACTGGGTATACATCTATATCTACACTCTCACAGGCTGAGGACTGGGTATACATCTATATCTACACTCTCACAGGCTGGGGACTGGGGAGACATCTATATATACACTCTCACAGGCTGGGGACTGGGTATACATCTATATCTACATTCTCACAGGCTGGGGACTGGGTATACATCTATATCTACACTCTCACAGGCTGGGGACTGGGTATACATCTATATCTACACTCTCACAGGCTGGGGACTAGGTATACATCGATATCTACACTCTCACAGGCTGGGGACTGGGTATACATCTATATCGACATTCTCAGGCTGGGGACTGGGTATACATCGATATCTACACTCTCACAGGCTGGGGACAGGGTATACATCTATATCTACACTCTCACAGGCTGGGGACTGGATATACATCTTTATCTACACTCTCACAGGCTGGGGACTGGGTATACATCTATATCTACACTGTCACAGGCTGGGGACTGGGGATACATCTATATCTACACTCTCACAGGCTGGGGACTGGGTATACATCTATATCTACACTCTCACAGGCTGGGGACTGGGTATACATCTATATCTACACTCTCACAGGCTGGGGACTGGGTATACATCTATATCTACACTCTCACAGGCTGGGGACTGGGTATACATCTATATCGACACTCTCACACGCTGGGGACTGGGTATACATCTATATCTACACTCTCACAGGCTGGGGACTGGGTACACATCTATATATACACTCTCACAGGCTGCGGACTGGGTATACATCTATATCTACACTCTCACAGGCTGGGGACTGGGGAGACATCTAGATCTACACTCTCACAGGCTGGGGACTGGGGATACATCTATATCTACACTCTCACACGCTGGGGACTGGGGAGACATCTATATCGACACTCGCACAGGCTGGGGACTGGGTATACATCTATATCTACACTCTCACAGGCTGGGGACTGGGGAGACACCTATATCTACACTCTCACAGGCTGGGGACTGGGTATACATCTATACCTACACTCTCCCAGGCTGGGGACTTGGTATACATCCATATCTACACTCTCACAGGCTGGGGACTGGGTATACATCTATATCTACACTCTCACAGGCTGGGGACTGGGTATACATCTATATCTACACTCTCACAGGCTGGTGACTGGGTATACATCCATATCTACACTCGCACAGGCTGGGGACTGTGTATACATCTATATCTACACTCTCACAGGCTGGAGACTGGGGAGACACCTATATCTACACTCTCACAGGCTGGGGACTGGGTATACATCTATATCTACACACTCACAGGCTGGGGACTGGGTATACATCTATATCTACACACTCACAGGCTGGGGACTGGGTATACATCTATATCTACACTCTCACAGGCTGGGGACTGGGTATACATCTACATCTACACTCTCACAGGCTAAGGATTGGGAATACATCTATATCTACACTCTCACAGGCTGGGGACTGGGTATACATCCATATCTACACTCTCACAGGCTGGGGACTGGGTATACATCTATATCTACACTCTCACAGGCTGGTGACTGGGTATACATCCATATCTACACTCGCACAGGCTGGGGACTGTGTATACATCTATATCTACACTCTCACAGGCTGGGTACTGGGTATACATCTATATCTACACTCTCACAGGCTGGGGACTGGGTATACATCTATATCTACACTCTCACAGGCTGGGGACTGGGTAAACATCTATATCTACACTCTCACAGGCTGGGGACTGGATATACATCTATATCTACACTCTCACAGGCTGGGGATTGGGTATACATCTATATCTACACTCTCACAGGCTGGGGACTGGGTATACATCTATATCGACACTCTCACAGGCTGGGGACTGGGTATACATCTATATCTACACTCTCACAGGCTGGGGACTGGGTATACATCTATATCTACACTCTCACAGGCTGGGGAGTGGGTATACATCTATGTCTACACTCTCACAGGCTGGGGACTGTGTATACATCTATATCTACACTCTCACAGGCTGGGTACTGGGTATACATCTATATCTACACTCTCACAGGCTGGGGACTGGGTATACATCTATATCTACACTCTCACAGGCTGGGGACTGGATATACATCTATATCTACACTCTCACAGGCTGGGGATTGGGTATACATCTATATCTACACTCTCACAGGCTGGGGACTGGGTATACATCTATATCTACACTCTCACAGGCTGGGGACTGAGGAGACACCAATATCGACACTCTCACAGGCTGGGGACTGGGTATACATCCATATCTACACTCTCACAGGCTGGGGACTGGGTATACATCTATATCTACACTCTCAAAGGCTGGGGACTGGGGAGACACCAATATCGACACTCTCACAGGCTGGGGACTGGGGATACATCTATATCTACACTCTCACAGGCTGGGGACTGGGTATACATCTATATCTACACTCTCACAGACTGGGGACTGGGTATACATCTATATCTACACTCTCACAGGCTGGGGACTGGGGAGACACCTATATCTACACTCTCACAGGCTGGCGACTGGGGAGACATCTATATATACACTCTCACAGGCTGGGGCCTGGGTATACGTCTATATCTACACTCTCACAGGCTGAGGACTGGGTACACATCTATATCTACACTCTCACAGGCTGGGGACTGGGTATACATCTATATCTACACTCTCACAGGCTGGGGACTGGGTATACATCTATATCGACACTCTCACAGGCTGGGGACTGGGGAGACATCTATATATACACTCTCACAGGCTGGTGACTGGGTATACATCTATATCTACATTCTCACAGGCTGGGGACTGGGTATACATCTATATCTACACTCTCACAGGCTGGGGACTGGGTATACATCTATATCTACACTCTCACAGGCTGGGGACTGGGGAGACATCTATATATACACTCTCACAGGCTGGCGACTGGGTATACATCTATATCGACACTCTCACAGGCTGGGGACTGGGGAGACATCTATATATACACTCTCACAGGCTGGCGACTGGGTATACATCTATATCGACACACTCACAGTCTGGGGACTGGGTATACATCTATATCTACACTCTCACAGGCTGGGGACTGGGGATACATCTATATCTACACTCTCACAGGCTGGGGACTGGGTATACATCTATATCGACACTCTCACAGGCTGGGGACTGGGTATACATCTATATCTACACTATCACAGGCTGGGGACTGGGTATACATCTATATCGACACTGTGACACGCTGGGGACTGGGTATACATCTATATCTACACTCTCACAGGCTGGGAACTGGGTATACATCTATATCGACACTCTCACAGGCTGGGAACTGGGTATACATCTATATCGACACTCGCACAGGCTGGGGACTGGGTATACATCTATATCTACACTCTCACAGGCTGGGGACTGTGTATACATCTATATCTACACTCTCACAGGCTGGGGACTGGGGAGACTCCTATATCTACACTCTCAGAGGCTGGGGACTGGGTATACATCTATATCGACACTCTCACAGGCTGGGGACTGGGTATACATCTATATCTACACTCTCACAGGCTGGGGACTGTGTATACATCTATATCTACACTCTCACAGGCTGGGGACTGGGTATACATCTATATCTACACTCTCACAGGCTGGGGACTGGGGAGAATCCTATATCTACACTCTCATAGGCTGGGGACTGGGTATACATCTATATCTACACTCTCACAGGCTGGGGACTGGGTATACATCTATATCTACACACTCACAGGCTGGGGACTGGGTATACATCTATATCTACACACTCACAGGCTGGGGACTGGGTATACATCGATATCAACACACTCACAGGCTGGGGACTGGGTATACATCTATATCTACACACTCACAGGCTGGGGACTGGGTATACATCTATATCTACACACTCACAGGCTGAGGACTGGGGAGACACCAATATCCACACTCTCACAGGCTGGGGACTGGGTATACATCTATATCTACACTCTCACAGGCTGGGGACTGGGTATACATCTATATCTACACTCTCACAGGCTGGGGACTGGGTATACATCTATATCTACACTCTCACAGGCTGGGGACTGGGTATACATCTATATCTACACACTCACAGGCTGGGGACTGGGTATACATCTATATCTACACACTCACAGGCTGGGGACTGGGTATACATCTATATCTACACACTCACAGGCTGGGGACTGGGTATACATCTATATCTACACTCTCACAGGCTGGGGACTGGGTATACATCTATATCGACACTCTCACAGGCTGGGGACTGGGTATACATCTATATCTACACACTCACAGGCTGGGGACTGGGTATACATCTATATCTACACTCTCACAGGTTGGGACTGGGGAGACATCTATATCTACGTTCGCACAGGCTGGGGACTGGGTATACATCTATATCTACACTCTCACAGGCTGGGGACTGGGTATACATCCATATCTACACTCTCACAGGCTGGGGACTGGGTATACATCTATATCTACACTCTCAAAGGCTGGGGACTGGGGAGACACCAATATCGACACTCTCACAGGCTGGGGACTGGGTATACATCTATATCTACACTCTCACAGGCTGGGGACTGGGTATACATCTATATCTACACTCTCACAGACTGGGGACTGGGTATACGTCTATATCTACACTCTCACAGGCTGAGGACTGGGTATACATCTATATCTACACTCTCACAGGCTGAGGACTGGGGAGACACCTATATCTACACTCTCACAGGCTGGGGACTGGGTATACATCTATATCTACACTCTCACAGGCTGGGGACTGGGTATACATCTATATCGACACTCTCACAGGCTGGGGACTGGGTATACATCTATATCTACACTCTCACAGGCTGGGGACTGGGGAGACATCTATATCTACGTTCTCACAGGCTGGGGACTGGGGAGACATCTATATCTACACTCTCACAGGCTGGGGACTGGGTATGCATCTATATCGACACTCTCACAGGCTGGGGACTGGGTATACATCTATATCTACACTCTCACAGGTTGGGACTGGGGAGACATCTATATCTACGTTCGCACAGGCTGGGGAATGGGGAGACATCTATATCTACACTCTCACAGGCTGGGGACTGAGGAGACACCAATATCGACACTCTCACAGGCTGGGGACTGGGTATACATCCATATCTACACTCTCACAGGCTGGGGACTGGGTATACATCTATATCTACACTCTCAAAGGCTGGGGACTGGGGAGACACCAATATCGACACTCTCACAGGCTGGGGACTGGGTATACATCTATATCTACACTCTCACAGGCTGGGGACTGGGTATACATCTATATCTACACTCTCACAGACTGGGGACTGGGTATACGTCTATATCTACACTCTCACAGGCTGAGGACTGGGTATACATCTATATCTACACTCTCACAGGCTGAGGACTGGGGAGACACCTATATCTACACTCTCACAGGCTGGCGACTGGGGAGACATCTATATCTACACTCTCACAGGCTGGGGCCTGGGTATACGTCTATATCTACACTCTCACAGGCTGAGGACTGGGTACACATCTATATCTACACTCTCACAGGCTGGGGACTGGGTATACATCTATATCTACACTCTCACAGGCTGGGGACTGGGTATACATCTATATCGACACTCTCACAGGCTGGGGACTGGGGAGACATCTATATATACACTCTCACAGGCTGGTGACTGGGTATACATCTATATCTACATTCTCACAGGCTGGGGACTGGGTATACATCTATATCTACACTCTCACAGGCTGGGGACTGGGTATACATCTATATCTACACTCTCACAGGCTGGGGACTGGGGAGACATCTATATATACACTCTCACAGGCTGGCGACTGGGTATACATCTATATCTACACACTCACAGTCTGGGGACTGGGTATACATCTATATCTACACTCTCACAGGCTGGGGACTGGGTATACATCTATATCTACACTCTCACAGGCTGGGGACTGGGTATACATCTATATCGACACTCTCACAGGCTGGGGACTGGGGATACATCTATATCTACACTCTCACAGGCTGGGGACTGGGTATACATCTATATCGACACTCTCACAGGCTGGGGACTGGGTATACATCTATATCTACACTATCACAGGCTGGGGACTGGGTATACATCTATATCGACACTGTGACACGCTGGGGACTGGGTATTCATCTATATCTACACTCTCACAGGCTGGCAACTGGGTATACATCTATATCGACACTCGCACAGGCTGGGGACTGGGTATACATCTATATCTACACTCTCACAGGCTGGGGACTGTGTATACATCTATATCTACACTCTCACAGGCTGGGGACTGGGGAGAATCCTATATCTACACTCTCATAGGCTGGGGACTGGGTATACATCTATATCTACACTCTCACAGGCTGGGGACTGGGTATACATCTATATCTACACACTCACAGGCTGGGGACTGGGTATACATCTATATCTACACACTCACAGGCTGGGGACTGGGTATACATCTATATCAACACACTCACAGGCTGGGGACTGGGTATACATCTATATCTACACACTCACAGGCTGGGGACTGGGTATACATCTATATCTACACACTCACAGGCTGAGGACTGGGGAGACACCAATATCCACACTCTCACAGGCTGGGGACTGGGTATACATCTATATCTACACTCTCACAGGCTGGGGACTGGGTATACATCTATATCTACACTCTCACAGGCTGGGGACTGGGTATACATCTATATCTACACTCTCACAGGCTGGGGACTGGGTATACATCTATATCTACACTCTCACAGGCTGGGGACTGGGTATACATCTATATCGACACTCTCACAGGCTGGGGACTGGGTATACATCTATATCTACACTCTCACAGGCTGGGGACTGGGGAGACATCTATATCTACGTTCTCACAGGCTGGGGACTGGGGAGACATCTATATCTACACTCTCACAGGCTGGGGACTGGGTATACATCTATATCGACACTCTCACAGGCTGGGGACTGGGTATACATCTATATCTACACTCTCACAGGTTGGGACTGGGGAGACATCTATATCTACACTCTCACAGGCTGGGGACTGGGTATACATCTATATCTACACACTCACAGGCTGAGGACTGGGGAGACACCAATATCCACACTCTCACAGGCTGGGGACTGGGTATACATCTATATCTACACTCTCACAGGCTGGGGACTGGGTATACATCTATATCTACACTCTCACAGGCTGGGGACTGGGTATACATCTATATCTACACTCTCACAGGCTGGGGACTGGGTATACATCTATATCTACACTCTCACAGGCTGGGGACTGGGTATACATCTATATCGACACTCTCACAGGCTGGGGACTGGGTATACATCTATATCTACACTCTCACAGGCTGGGGACTGGGGAGACATCTATATCTACGTTCTCACAGGCTGGGGACTGGGGAGACATCTATATCTACACTCTCACAGGCTGGGGACTGGGTATACATCTATATCGACACTCTCACAGGCTGGGGACTGGGTATACATCTATATCTACACTCTCACAGGTTGGGACTGGGGAGACATCTATATCTACGTTCTCACAGGCTGGGGAATGGGGAGACATCTATATCTACACTCTCACAGGCTGGGGACTGGGTATACATCTATATCGACACTCTCACAGGCTGGGGACTGGGTATACATCTATATCTACACACTCACAGTCTGGGGACTGGGTATACATCTATATCGACACTCTCACAGGCTGGGGACTGGGTATACATCTATATCTACACTCTCACAGGCTGGGGACTGGGTATACATCTATATCTACACTCTCACAGGCTGGGGACTGGGTATACATCTATTTCTACACTCTCACAGGCTGGGGACTGGGTATACATCTATATCTACACTCTCACAGGTTGGGACTGGGGAGACATCTATATCTACGTTCTCACAGGCTGGGGAATGGGGAGACATCTATATCTACACTCTCACAGGCTGGGGACTGAGGAGACACCAATATCGACACTCTCACAGGCTGGGGACTGGGTATACATCCATATCTACACTCTCACAGGCTGGGGACTGGGTATACATCTATATCTACACTCTCAAAGGCTGGGGACTGGGGAGACACCAATATCGACACTCTCACAGGCTGGGGACTGGGTATACATCTATATCTACACTCTCACAGGCTGGGGACTGGGTATACATCTATATCTACACTCTCACAGACTGGGGACTGGGTATACGTCTATATCTACACTCTCACAGGCTGAGGACTGGGTATACATCTATATCTACACTCTCACAGGCTGAGGACTGGGGAGACACCTATATCTACACTCTCACAGGCTGGCGACTGGGGAGACATCTATATATACACTCTCACAGGGTGGGGCCTGGGTATACGTCTATATCTACACTCTCACAGGCTGAGGACTGGGTACACATCTATATCTACACTCTCACAGGCTGGGGACTGGGTATACATCTATATCTACACTCTCACAGGCTGGGGACTGGGTATACATCTATATCGACACTCTCACAGGCTGGGGACTGGGGAGACATCTATATATACACTCTCACAGGCTGGTGACTGGGTATACATCTATATCTACATTCTCACAGGCTGGGGACTGGGTATACATCTATATCTACACTCTCACAGGCTGGGGACTGGGTATACATCTATATCTACACTCTCACAGGCTGGGGACTGGGGAGACATCTATATATACACTCTCACAGGCTGGCGACTGGGTATACATCTATATCTACACACTCACAGTCTGGGGACTGGGTATACATCTATATCTACACTCTCACAGGCTGGGGACTGGGGATACATCTATATCTACACTCTCACAGGCTGGGGACTGGGTATACATCTATATCGACACTCTCACAGGCTGGGGACTGGGTATACATCTATATCTACACTATCACAGGCTGGGGACTGGGTATACATCTATATCGACACTGTGACACGCTGGGGATTGGGTATTCATCTATATCTACACTCTCACAGGCTGGCAACTGGGTATACATCTATATCGACACTCTCACAGGCTGGGAACTGGGTATACATCTATATCGACACTCGCACAGGCTGGGGACTGGGTATACATCTATATCTACACTCTCACAGGCTGGGGACTGTGTATACATCTATATCTACACTCTCACAGGCTGGGGACTGGGGAGACTCCTATATCTACACTCTCACAGGCTGGGGACTGGGTATACATCTATATTGACACTCTCACAGGCTGGGGACTGGGTATACATCTATATCTACACTCTCACAGGCTGGGGACTGTGTATACATCTATATCTACACTCTCACAGGCTGGGGACTGGGTATACATCTATATCTACACTCTCACAGGCTGGGGACTGGGGAGAATCCTATATCTACACTCTCATAGGCTGGGGACTGGGTATACATCTATATCTACACACTCACAGGCTGGGGACTGGGTATACATCTATATCAACACACTCACAGGCTGGGGACTGGGTATACATCTATATCAACACACTCACAGGCTGGGGACTGGGTATACATCTATATCTACACTCTCACAGGCTGGGGACTGGGTATACATCTATATCAACACACTCACAGGCTGGGGACTGGGTATACATCTATATCTACACTCTCACAGGCTGGGGACTGGGTATACATCTATATCTACACTCTCACAGGCTGGGGACTGGGTATACATCTATATCTACACTCTCACAGGCTGGGGACTGGGTATACATCTATATCTACACTCTCACAGGCTGGGGATTGGGTATACATCTATATCTACACTCTCACAGGCTGGGGACTGGGGAGACATCTATATCTACGTTCTCACAGGCTGGGGACTGGGGAGACATCTATATCTACACTCTCACAGGCTGGGGACTGGGTATACATCTATATCGACACTCTCACAGGCTGGGGACTGGGTATACATCTATATCTACACTCTCACAGGTTGGGACTGGGGAGACATCTATATCTACGTTCTCACAGGCTGGGGAATGGGGAGACATCTATATCTACACTCTCACAGGCTGGGGACTGGGTATACATCTATATCGACACTCTCACAGGCTGGGGACTGGGTATACATCTATATCTACACACTCACAGTCTGGGGACTGGGTATACATCTATATCGACACTCTCACAGGCTGGGGACTGGGTATACATCTATATCTACACTCTCACAGGCTGGGGACTGGGTATACATCTATATCTACACTCTCACAGGCTGGGGACTGGGTATACATCTATTTCTACACTCTCACAGGCTGGGGACTGGGTATACATCTATATCTACACTCTCACAGGCTGGGGACTGGGGAGACATCTAGATCTACGTTCTCACAGGCTGGGGACTGGGGAGACATCTATATCTACACTCTCACAGGCTGGGGACTGGGTATACATCTATATCGACACTCTCACAGGCTGGAGACTGGGTATACATCTATATCTACACACTCAGTCTGGGGACTGGGTATACATCTATATCTACACTCTCACAGGCTGGGGACTGGGGATACATCTATATCTACAGCCTCACAGGCTGGGGACTGGGTATACATCTATATCGACACTCTCACAGGCTGGGGACTGGGTATACATCTATATCTACACTCTCACAGGCTGGGGACTGGGTATACATCTATATCGACACTGTGACACGCTGGGGACTGGGTATACATCTATATCTACACTCTCACAGGCTGGGAACTGGGTATACATCTATATCGACAATCTCACAGGCTGGGGACTGGGTATACATCTATATCGACACTCGCACAGGCTGGGGACTGGGTATACATCTATATCTACACTCTCACAGGCTGGGGACTGTGTATACATCTATATCTACACTCTCACAGGGTGGGGACTGGGTATACATCTATACATACACTCTCACAGGCTGGGGACTGGGTATACATCTATATCTACACTCTCAGGCTGGGGACTGGGTATACATCTATATCTACACTCTCACAGGCTGGGGACTGGGTATACATCTATATCTACACTCTCACAGGCTGGGGATTGGGTATACATCTATATCTACACTCTCACAGGCTAGGGATTGGGTATACATCTATATCTACACGCTCACAGGCTGAGGTCTGGGTATACATCTATATCTACACTCTCACAGGCTGGGGACTGGGTATACATCTATATCTACGTTCTCACAGGCTGGGGACTGGGGAGACATCTATATCTACACTCTCACAGGCTGGAGACTGGGGAGACATCTATATCTACACTCGCACAGACGAGGGACTGGGGATACATCTATATCTACACTCTCACAGGCTGGGGATTGGGTATACGTCTATATCTACACTCGCACAGGCTGAGGACTGGGTATACATCTATATCTACACTCTCACAGGCTGAGGACTGGGTATACATCTATATCTACACTCTCACAGGCTGGGGACTGGGTATACATCTATATCTACACTCTCACAGGCTGGAGACTGGGGAGACATCTATATATACACTCTCACAGGCTGGGGCCTGGGTATATGTCTATATCTACACTCTCACAGGCTGAGGACTGGGTACACATCTATATCTACACTCTCACAGGCTGAGGACTGGGTATACATCTATATCTACACTCTCACAGGCTGGGGACTGGGTATACATCTATATCTATACTCTCACAGGCTGGGGACTGGGGAGACATCTATATATACACTCTCACAGGCTGGTGACTGGGTATACATCTATATCTACATTCTCACAGGCTGGGGACTGGGTATACATCTATATCTACACTCTCACAGGCTGGGGACTGGGTATACATCTATATCGACACACTCACAGGCTGGGGACTGGGTATACATCTATATCTACACTCTCACAGGCTGGGGACTGGGTATACATCTATATCTACACTCTCACAGGCTGGGGACTGGGTATACATCTATATCTACACTCTCACAGGCTGGGGACTGGGTATACATCTATATCTACACTCTCACAGGCTGGGGACTGGGGAGACATCTAGATCTACGTTCTCACAGGCTGGGGACTGGGGAGACATCTATATCTACACTCTCACAGGCTGGGGACTGGGTATACATCTATATCGACACTCTCACAGGCTGGGGACTGGGTATACATCTATATCTACACACTCAGTCTGGGGACTGGGTATACATCTATATCTACACTCTCACAGGCTGGGGACTGGGGATACATCTATATCTACAGCCTCACAGGCTGGGGACTGGGTATACATCTATATCGACACTCTCACAGGCTGGGGACTGGGTATACATCTATATCTACACTCTCACAGGCTGGGGACTGGGTATACATCTATATCGACACTGTGACACGCTGGGGACTGGGTATACATCTATATCTACACTCTCACAGGCTGGGAACTGGGTATACATCTATATCGACAATCTCACAGGCTGGGGACTGGGTATACATCTATATCGACACTCGCACAGGCTGGGGACTGGGTATACATCTATATCTACACTCTCACAGGCTGGGGACTGTGTATACATCTATATCTACACTCTCACAGGGTGGGGACTGGGTATACATCTATACATACACTCTCACAGGCTGGGACTGGGTATACATCTATATCTACACTCTCACAGGCTGGGGACTGGGTATACATCTATATCTACACTCTCACAGGCTATGGATTGGGTATACATCTATATCGACACTCTCACAGGCTGGGGACTGGGTATACATCTATATCTACGTTCTCACAGGCTGGGGACTGGGGAGACATCTATATCTACACTCTCACAGGCTGGAGACTGGGGAGACATCTATATCTACACTCGCACAGACGAGGGACTGGGGATACATCTATATCTACACTCTCACAGGCTGGAGACTGGGGAGACATCTATATCTACACTCTCACAGACGAGGGACTGGGGATACATCTATATCTACACTCTCACAGGCTGGGGATTGGGTATACGTCTATATCTGCACTCTCACAGGCTGAGGACTGGGTATACATCTATATCTACACTCTCACAGGCTGAGGACTGGGGAGACACCTATATCTACACTCTCACAGGCTGGGGACTGGGTATACATCTATATCTACACTCTCACAGGCTGGAGACTGGGGAGACATCTATATATACACTCTCACAGGCTGGGGCCTGGGTATACGTCTATATCTACACTCTCACAGGCTGAGGACTGGGTATACATCTATATCTACACTCTCACAGGCTGAGGACTGGGTATACATCTATATCTATACTCTCACAGGCTGGGGACTGGGGAGACATCTATATCTATACTCTCACAGGCTGGGGACTGGGGAGACATCTATATATACACTCTCACAGGCTGGTGACTGGGTATACATCTATATCTACATTCTCACAGGCTGGGGACTGGGTATACATCTATATCTACACTCTCACAGGCTGGGGACTGGGTATACATCTATATCGACACTGTGACACGCTGGGGACTGGGTATACATCTATATCTACACTCTCACAGGCTGGGGACTGTGTATACATCTATATCTACACTCTCACAGGCTGGGGACTGGGTATACATCTATATCTACACTCTCACAGGCTGGGGATTGGGTATACATCTATATCTACACTCTCACAGGCCAGGGATTGGGAATACATCTATATCTACACGCTCACAGGCTGAGGACTGGGTATACATCTATATCTACACTCTCACAGGCTGGGGACTGGGTATAAATCGATATCTACACTCTCACAGGCTATGGATTGGGTATACATCTATATTTACACTCTCACAGGCTGGGGACTGGGTATACATCTATATCTACACTCTCACAGGCTGGAGACTGGGTATACACCTATATCTACACTCTCACAGGCTGGGGACTGGGGAGACTCCGATATCTACACTCTCACAGGCTGGGGACTGGGTATACATCTATATCGACACTCTCACAGGCTGGGGACTGGGTATACATCTATATCTACACTCTCACAGGCTGGGGACTGTGTATACATCTATATCTACACTCTCACAGGCTGGGGACTGGGTATACATCTATATCTACACTCTCACAGGCTGGGGATTGGGTATACATCTATATATACACTCTCACAGACTGGAGACTGGGTATACATCTATATCTACACTCTCACAGGCTGTGGACTGGTTATACATCTTTATCTACACTCTCACAGGCTGGGGACTGGGTATACATCTATATCTACACTCTCACAGGCTGGGGACTGGGTATACATCTATATCTACACACTCACAGTCTGGGGACTGGGTATACATCTATATATACACTCTCACAGGCTGAGGACTGGGGAGACATCTATATCTACACACTCACAGGCTGGGGACTGGGTATACATCTATATCTACACACTCACAGGCTGGGGACTGGGTATACATCTATATCTACACACTCACAGGCTGGGGACTGGGTATACATCTATATCTACACTCTCACAGGCTGAGGACTGGGGAGACACCAATATCGACACTCTCACAGGTTGGGACTGGGGAGACATCTATATCTACGTTCTCACAGGCTGGGGAATGGGGAGACATCTATATCTACACTCTCACAGGCTGGGGACTGGGTATACATCTATATCGACACTCTCACAGGCTGGGGACTGGGTATACATCTATATCTACACACTCACAGTCTGGGGACTGGGTATACATCTATATCGACACTCTCACAGGCTGGGGACTGGGTATACATCTATATCTACACTCTCACAGGCTGGGGACTGGGTATACATCTATATCTACACTCTCACAGGCTGGGGACTGGGTATACATCTATTTCTACACTCTCACAGGCTGGGGACTGGGTATACATCTATATCTACACTCTCACAGGCTGGGGACTGGGGAGACATCTAGATCTACGTTCTCACAGGCTGGGGACTGGGGAGACATCTATATCTACACTCTCACAGGCTGGGGACTGGGTATACATCTATATCGACACTCTCACAGGCTGGAGACTGGGTATACATCTATATCTACACACTCAGTCTGGGGACTGGGTATACATCTATATCTACACTCTCACAGGCTGGGGACTGGGGATACATCTATATCTACAGCCTCACAGGCTGGGGACTGGGTATACATCTATATCGACACTCTCACAGGCTGGGGACTGGGTATACATCTATATCTACACTCTCACAGGCTGGGGACTGGGTATACATCTATATCGACACTGTGACACGCTGGGGACTGGGTATACATCTATATCTACACTCTCACAGGCTGGGAACTGGGTATACATCTATATCGACAATCTCACAGGCTGGGGACTGGGTATACATCTATATCGACACTCGCACAGGCTGGGGACTGGGTATACATCTATATCTACACTCTCACAGGCTGGGGACTGTGTATACATCTATATCTACACTCTCACAGGGTGGGGACTGGGTATACATCTATACATACACTCTCACAGGCTGGGGACTGGGTATACATCTATATCTACACTCTCAGGCTGGGGACTGGGTATACATCTATATCTACACTCTCACAGGCTGGGGACTGGGTATACATCTATATCTACACTCTCACAGGCTGGGGATTGGGTATACATCTATATCTACACTCTCACAGGCTAGGGATTGGGTATACATCTATATCTACACGCTCACAGGCTGAGGTCTGGGTATACATCTATATCTACACTCTCACAGGCTGGGGACTGGGTATACATCTATATCTACGTTCTCACAGGCTGGGGACTGGGGAGACATCTATATCTACACTCTCACAGGCTGGAGACTGGGGAGACATCTATATCTACACTCGCACAGACGAGGGACTGGGGATACATCTATATCTACACTCTCACAGGCTGGGGATTGGGTATACGTCTATATCTACACTCGCACAGGCTGAGGACTGGGTATACATCTATATCTACACTCTCACAGGCTGAGGACTGGGTATACATCTATATCTACACTCTCACAGGCTGGGGACTGGGTATACATCTATATCTACACTCTCACAGGCTGGAGACTGGGGAGACATCTATATATACACTCTCACAGGCTGGGGCCTGGGTATACATCTATATCTACACTCTCACAGGCTGAGGACTGGGTACACATCTATATCTACACTCTCACAGGCTGAGGACTGGGTATACATCTATATCTACACTCTCACAGGCTGGGGACTGGGTATACATCTATATCTATACTCTCACAGGCTGGGGACTGGGGAGACATCTATATATACACTCTCACAGGCTGGTGACTGGGTATACATCTATATCTACATTCTCACAGGCTGGGGACTGGGTATACATCTATATCTACACTCTCACAGGCTGGGGACTGGGTATACATCTATATCGACACACTCACAGGCTGGGGACTGGGTATACATCTATATCTACACTCTCACAGGCTGGGGACTGGGTATACATCTATATCTACACTCTCACAGGCTGGGGACTGGGTATACATCTATATCTACACTCTCACAGGCTGGGGACTGGGTATACATCTATATCTACACTCTCACAGGCTGGGGACTGGGGAGACATCTAGATCTACGTTCTCACAGGCTGGGGACTGGGGAGACATCTATATCTACACTCTCACAGGCTGGGGACTGGGTATACATCTATATCGACACTCTCACAGGCTGGGGACTGGGTATACATCTATATCTACACACTCAGTCTGGGGACTGGGTATACATCTATATCTACACTCTCACAGGCTGGGGACTGGGGATACATCTATATCTACAGCCTCACAGGCTGGGGACTGGGTATACATCTATATCGACACTCTCACAGGCTGGGGACTGGGTATACATCTATATCTACACTCTCACAGGCTGGGGACTGGGTATACATCTATATCGACACTGTGACACGCTGGGGACTGGGTATACATCTATATCTACACTCTCACAGGCTGGGAACTGGGTATACATCTATATCGACAATCTCACAGGCTGGGGACTGGGTATACATCTATATCGACACTCGCACAGGCTGGGGACTGGGTATACATCTATATCTACACTCTCACAGGCTGGGGACTGTGTATACATCTATATCTACACTCTCACAGGGTGGGGACTGGGTATACATCTATACATACACTCTCACAGGCTGGGACTGGGTATACATCTATATCTACACTCTCACAGGCTGGGGACTGGGTATACATCTATATCTACACTCTCACAGGCTATGGATTGGGTATACATCTATATCGACACTCTCACAGGCTGGGGACTGGGTATACATCTATATCTACGTTCTCACAGGCTGGGGACTGGGGAGACATCTATATCTACACTCTCACAGGCTGGAGACTGGGGAGACATCTATATCTACACTCGCACAGACGAGGGACTGGGGATACATCTATATCTACACTCTCACAGGCTGGAGACTGGGGAGACATCTATATCTACACTCTCACAGACGAGGGACTGGGGATACATCTATATCTACACTCTCACAGGCTGGGGATTGGGTATACGTCTATATCTGCACTCTCACAGGCTGAGGACTGGGTATACATCTATATCTACACTCTCACAGGCTGAGGACTGGGGAGACACCTATATCTACACTCTCACAGGCTGGGGACTGGGTATACATCTATATCTACACTCTCACAGGCTGGAGACTGGGGAGACATCTATATATACACTCTCACAGGCTGGGGCCTGGGTATACGTCTATATCTACACTCTCACAGGCTGAGGACTGGGTATACATCTATATCTACACTCTCACAGGCTGAGGACTGGGTATACATCTATATCTATACTCTCACAGGCTGGGGACTGGGGAGACATCTATATCTATACTCTCACAGGCTGGGGACTGGGGAGACATCTATATATACACTCTCACAGGCTGGTGACTGGGTATACATCTATATCTACATTCTCACAGGCTGGGGACTGGGTATACATCTATATCTACACTCTCACAGGCTGGGGACTGGGTATACATCTATATCGACACTGTGACACGCTGGGGACTGGGTATACATCTATATCTACACTCTCACAGGCTGGGGACTGTGTATACATCTATATCTACACTCTCACAGGCTGGGGACTGGGTATACATCTATATCTACACTCTCACAGGCTGGGGATTGGGTATACATCTATATCTACACTCTCACAGGCCAGGGATTGGGAATACATCTATATCTACACGCTCACAGGCTGAGGACTGGGTATACATCTATATCTACACTCTCACAGGCTGGGGACTGGGTATAAATCGATATCTACACTCTCACAGGCTATGGATTGGGTATACATCTATATTTACACTCTCACAGGCTGGGGACTGGGTATACATCTATATCTACACTCTCACAGGCTGGAGACTGGGTATACACCTATATCTACACTCTCACAGGCTGGGGACTGGGGAGACTCCGATATCTACACTCTCACAGGCTGGGGACTGGGTATACATCTATATCGACACTCTCACAGGCTGGGGACTGGGTATACATCTATATCTACACTCTCACAGGCTGGGGACTGTGTATACATCTATATCTACACTCTCACAGGCTGGGGACTGGGTATACATCTATATCTACACTCTCACAGGCTGGGGATTGGGTATACATCTATATATACACTCTCACAGACTGGAGACTGGGTATACATCTATATCTACACTCTCACAGGCTGTGGACTGGTTATACATCTTTATCTACACTCTCACAGGCTGGGGACTGGGTATACATCTATATCTACACTCTCACAGGCTGGGGACTGGGTATACATCTATATCTACACACTCACAGTCTGGGGACTGGGTATACATCTATATATACACTCTCACAGGCTGAGGACTGGGGAGACATCTATATCTACACACTCACAGGCTGGGGACTGGGTATACATCTATATCTACACACTCACAGGCTGGGGACTGGGTATACATCTATATCTACACACTCACAGGCTGGGGACTGGGTATACATCTATATCTACACTCTCACAGGCTGAGGACTGGGGAGACACCAATATCGACACTCTCACAGGCTGGGGACTGGGTATACATCTATATCTACACTCTCACAGGCTGCGGACTGGGTATACATCTATATATACACTCTCACAGGCTGCGGACTGGGTATACATCTATATATACACTCTCACAGGCTGGGGACTGGGGAGACATCTATATCTACACACTCACAGGCTGGGGACTGGGTATACATCTATATCTACACTCTCACAGGCTGAGGACTGGGGAGACACCAATATCGACACTCTCACAGGCTGGGGACTGGGTATACATCTATATCTACACTCTCACAGGCTGGGGACTGGGTATACATCTATATCTACACACTCACAGGCTGAGGACTGGGGAGACACCAATATCGACACTCTCACAGGCTGGGGACTGGGTATACATCTATATCTACACTCTCACAGGCTGGGGACTGGGTATACATCTATATCTACACTCTCACAGGCTGGGGACTGGGTATACATCTATATCTACACTCTCACAGGCTGGGGACTGGATATACATCTATATCTACACTCTCACAGGCTGGGGACTGGGTATACATCTATATCGACACTCTCACAGGCTGGGGACTGGGTATACATCTGTATATACACTCTCACAGGCTGGGGACTGGGTATACATCTATATCGACACTCTCACAGGCTGGGGACTGGGTATACATCTATATCTACACACTCACAGGCTGGGGACTGGGTATACATCTGTATATACACTCTCACAGGCTGGGGACTGGGTATACATCTATATCGACACTCTCACAGGCTGGGGACTGGGTATACATCTATATCTACACACTCACAGGCTGGGGACTGGGTATACATCTATATCTACACTCTCACAGGCTGGGGACTGGGTATACATCTATATCTACACTCTCACAGGCTGGGGACTGGGTATACATCTATATCTACACTCTCACAGGCTGGGGACTGGGTATACATCTATATCTACACTCTCACAGGCTGGGGACTGGGTATACATCTATATCTACACTCTCAGGCTGGGGACTGGGTATACATCTATATCAACACTCTCACAGGCTGGGGACTGGGTATACAACTGTATCGACACTCTCACAGGCTGGGGACTGGGTATACATCTATATCTACACTCTCACAGGCTGGGGACTGGGTATACATCTATATCTACACTCTCACAGGCTGAGGACTGGGTATACATCTATATCTACACTCTCACAGGCTGGGGACTGGGTATAAATCTATATCTACACTCTCACAGGCTATGGATTGGGTATACATCTATATCTACACTCTCACAGGCTGGGGACTGCGTATACATCTATATCTACACTCTCACAGGCTGGAGACTGGGTATACATCTATGTCTACACTCTCACAGGCTGGGGACTGGGGAGACATCTATATCTACACTCTCACAGGCTGGGGACTGTGTATACATCGAAATCTACACTCTCACAGGCTGGGGACTGGGTATACATCTATATCTACACTCTCACAGGCTGGGGACTGGGTATACATCTATATCTACACTCTCACAGGCTGGGGACTGGGTATACATCTATATCTACACTCTCACAGGCTGGGGACTGGGTATACATCTATATCTACACACTCACAGGCTGAGGACTGGGGAGACACCAATATCGACACTCTCACAGGCTGGGGACTGGGTATACATCTATATCTACACTCTCACAGGCTGGGGACTGGGTATACATCTATATCTACACTCTCACAGGCTGGGGACTGGGTATACATCTATATCTACACTCTCACAGGCTGGGGACTGGATATACATCTATATCTACACTCTCACAGGCTGGGGACTGGGTATACATCTATATCGACACTCTCACAGGCTGGGGACTGGGTATACATCTATATCTACACTCTCACAGGCTGGGGACTGGATATACATCTATATCTACACTCTCACAGGCTGGGGACTGGGTATACATCTATATCGACACTCTCACAGGCTGGGGACTGGGTATACATCTATATCTACACTCTCACAGGCTGGGGACTGGGTATACATCTATATCTACACTCTCACAGGCTGGGGACTGGGTATACATCTATATCTACACTCTCACAGGCTGGGGACTGGGTATACATCTATATCTACACTCTCAGGCTGGGGACTGGGTATACATCTATATCAACACTCTCACAGGCTGGGGACTGGGTATACAACTGTATCGACACTCTCACAGGCTGGGGACTGGGTATACATCTATATCTACACTCTCACAGGCTGGGGACTGGGTATACATCTATATCTACACTCTCACAGGCTGAGGACTGGGTATACATCTATATCTACACTCTCACAGGCTGGGGACTGGGTATAAATCTATATCTACACTCTCACAGGCTATGGATTGGGTATACATCTATATCTACACTCTCACAGGCTGGGGACTGCGTATACATCTATATCTACACTCTCACAGGCTGGAGACTGGGTATACATCTATGTCTACACTCTCACAGGCTGGGGACTGGGGAGACATCTATATCTACACTCTCACAGGCTGGGGACTGTGTATACATCGAAATCTACACTCTCACAGGCTGGGGACTGGGTATACATCTATATCTACACTCTCACAGGCTGGGGACTGGGTATACATCTATATCTACACTCTCACAGGCTGGGGACTGGGTATACATCTATATCTACACACTCACAGGCTGGGGACTGGGTATACATCTATATCTACACACTCACAGGCTGGGGACTGGGTATACATCTATATCTAAACACTCACAGGCTGGGGACTGGGTATACATCTATATCTACACTCTCACAGGCTGGGAACTGGGTATACATGTATATCGACACTCTCACAGGCTAGGGACTGGGTATACATCTATATCGACACTCGCACAGGCTGGGGACTGGGTATACATCTATATCTACACTCTCACAGCCTGGGGACTGTGTATACATCTATATCTACACTCTCACAGGCTGGGGACTGGGTATACATCTATATCAACACACTCACAGGCTGGGGACTGGGTATACATCTATATCTACACTCTCACAGGCTGGGGACTGGGTATACATCTATATCTACACTCTCACAGGCTGGGGACTGGGTATACATCTATATCTACACTCTCACAGGCTGGGGACTGGGTATACATCTATATCTACACTCTCACAGGCTGGGGACTGGGTATACATCTATATCTACACTCTCACAGGCTGGGGACTGGGTATACATCTATATCTACACTCTCACAGGCTGGGGACTGGGTATACATCGATATCTACACTCTCACAGGCTGGGGACTGGGTATACATCTATATCTACACTCTCACAGGCTGGGGACTGGGTATCCATCTATATCTACACTCTCACAGGCTGGGGACTGGGTATACATCTATATCGACACTGTGACACGCTGGGGACTGGGTATACATCTATATCTACACTCTCACAGGCTGGGAACTGGGTATACATCTATATCGACACTCTCACAGGCTGGGGACTGGGTATACATCTATATCGACACTCGCACAGGCTGGGGACTGGGTATACATCTATATCTGCACTCTCACAGGCTGGGGACTGTGTATACATCTATATCTACACTCTCACAGGGTGGGGACTGGGTATACATCTATACATACACTCTCACAGGCTGGGGACTGGGTATACATCTATATCTACACTCTCAGGCTGGGGACTGGGTATACATCTATATGTACACTCTCACAGGCTGGGGACTGGGTATACATCTATATCTACACTCTCACAGGCTGGGGACTGGGTATACATCTATATCTACACTCTCAGGCTGGGGACTGGGTATACATCTATATCTACACTCTCACAGGCTGGGGACTGGGTATACATCTATATCTACACTCTCACAGGCTATGGATTGGGTATACATCTATATCGACACTCTCACAGGCTGGGGACTGGGTATACATCTATATCTACGTTCTCACAGGCTGTGGACTGGGGAGACATCTATATCTACACTCTCACAGGCTGGAGACTGGGGAGACATCTATATCTACACTCGCACAGGCTGGGGACTGGGTATACATCTATATCTACAGTCTCACAGGCTGGGAACTGGGGAGACATCTATATCTACACTCTCACAGACGAGGGACTGGGGATACATCTATATCTACACTCTCACAGGCTGGGGATTGGGTATACGTCTATATCTACACTCTCACAGGCTGAGGACTGGGTATACATCTATATCTGCACTCTCACAGGCTGAGGACTGGGGAGACACCTATATCTACACTCTCACAGGCTGGGGACTGGGTATACATCTATATCTACACTCTCACAGGCTGGGGCCTGGGTATACGTCTATATCTACACTCTCACAGGCTGAGGACTGGGTACACATCTATATCTACACTCTCACAGGCTGAGGACTGGGTATACATCTATATCTACACTCTCACAGGCTGGGGACTGGGGAGACATCTATATATACACTCTCACAGGCTGGTGACTGGGTATACATCTATATCTACATTCTCACAGGCTGGGGACTGGGTATACATCTATATCTACACTCTCACAGGCTGGGGACTGGGTATACATCTATATCTACACTCTCACAGGCTGGGGACTGGGTATACATCAATATCGACACTCTCACAGGCTGGGGACTGGGTATAAATCTATATCTACACACTCACAGTCTGGGGACTGGGTATACATCTATATCTACACTCTCACAGGCTGGGGACTGGGTATACATCTATATCTACACTCTCACAGGCTGGGGACTGGGTATACATCTATATCGACACTGTGACACGCTGGGGACTGGGTATACATCTATATCTACACTCTCACAGGCTGGGAACTGGGTATACATCTATATCGACACTCTCACAGGCTGGGGACTGGGTATACATCTATATCGACACTCGCACAGGCTGGGGACTGGGTATACATCTATATCTACACTCTCACAGGCTGGGGACTCTGTATACATCTATATCTACACTCTCACAGGCTGGGGACTGGGTATACATCTATATCTACACTCTCACAGGCTGGGGATTGGGTATACATCTATATCTACACTCTCACAGGCTAGGGATTGGGTATACATCTATATCTACACGCTCACAGGCTGAGGACTGGGTATACATCTATATCTACACTCTCACAGGCTGGGGACTGTGTATACATCTATATCTACACTCTCACAGGCTGGGGACTGGGTATACATCTATATCTACACTCTCACAGGCTGGAGACTGGGTATACATCTATATCTACACTCTCACAGGCTGGGGACTGGGGAGACACCTATATCTACACTCTCACAGGCTGGGGACTGGGTATACATCTATATCTACACTCTCACAGGCTGGGGACTGGGTATACATCTATATCGATACTCTCACAGGCTGGGGACTGGGTATACATCTATATCTACACTCTCACAGGCTGGGGACTGTGTATACATCTGTATCTACACACTCACAGGCTGGGGACTGGGTATACATCTATATCTACACTCTCACAGGCTGGGGATTGGGTATACATCTATATCTACACTCTCACAGGCTAGGGATTGGGTATACATCTATATCTACACGCTCACAGGCTGAGGACTGGGTATACATCTATATCTACACTCTCACAGGCTGGGGACTGGGTATAAATGTATATCTACACTCTCACAGGCTATGGATTGGGTATACATCTATATCTACACTCTCACAGGCTGGGGGTTGGGTATACATCTATATCTACACTCTCACAGGCTGGGGACTGGGTATACATCTATATCTACACTCTCACAGGCTGGGGACTGGGTATACATCTATATCTACACTCTCACAGGCTGGGGACTGGGTATACATCTATATCTACACTCTCACAGGCTGGGGACTGGGTATACATCTATATCTACACTCTCACAGGCTGGGGACTGGGTATACATCTATATCTACACTCTCACAGGCTGGGGACTGGGTATACATCTATATCTACACTCTCACAGGCTAGGGATTGGGTATACATCTATATCTACACGCTCACAGGCTGAGGACTGGGTATACATCTATATCTACACTCTCACAGGCTGGGGACTGGGTATAAATCTATATCTACACTCTCACAGGCTATGGATTGGGTATACATCTATATCTACACTCTCACAGGCTGGGGACTGGGTATACATCTATATCTACACTCTCACAGGCTGGAGACTGGGTATACATCTATGTCTACACTCTCACAGGCTGGAGACTGGGTATACATCTATATCTACACTCTCACAGGCTGGGGACTGGGTATACATCTATATCTACACACTCACAGGCTGGGGACTGGGTATACATCGAAAT
>NW_028270165.1:74832807-74837807 GCF_037043375.1 Chiloscyllium plagiosum
CTCTCACACACACACACTGTCCCTCTCTCTCACGCACACACACATGTCCCTCTCTCTCACACACACACACTGTCCCTCTCTCTCACACACACACACACTGTCCCTCTCTCTCACACACACACACTGTCCCTCTCACACACAATGTCCCTCTCACACACACTGTCCCTCTCTCTCACACACACACACTGTCCCTCTCTCTCACACACACACACTGTCCCTCTCACACACACTGTCCCTCTCTCACACACACTGTCCCTCTCTCACACACACTGTCCCTCTCTCTATCACACACACACACTGTCCCTCTCTCTCACACACACACACTGTCCCTCTCTCACACACACACTGTCCCTCTCTCTCTCACACACACACTGTCCCTCTCTCTCACACACACACACTGTCCCTCTCTCTCACACACTGTCCCTCTCTCACTCACACTGTCCCTCTCTCACACACTGTCCCTCTCTCACACACACACTGTCCCTCTCTCACACACACACTGTCCCTCTCTCTCTCTCACACACACTGTCCCTCTCTCTCTCACACACACACTGTCCCTCTCTCTCTCACACACACTGTCCCTCTCTCTCTGACACACACACTGTCCCTCTCTCACACACACACTGTCCCTCTCTCACACACACACTGTCCCTCTCTCACACACACTGTCCCTATCTCTCTCACACACACACTGTCCCTCTCTCTCTCACACACATACTGTCCCTCTCTCACACACACACACACACACTGTCTCTCTCTCACACACACTCTCACACACTGTCCCTCTCTCTCACACAAACACACTGTCCCTCTCTCTCACGCACACACACATGTCCCTCTCTCTCACGCACACACACATGTCCCTCTCTCTCACACACACACACACTGTCCCTCTCTCTCACACACACACACTGTCCCTCTCTCACACACACTGTCCCTCTCTCACACACACTGTCCCTCTCTCTATCACACACACACACTGTCCCTCTCTCTCACACACACACACTGTCCCTCTCTCTCACACACACACACTGTCCCTCTCTCTCACGCACACACACATGTCCCTCTCTCTCACACACACACACTGTCCCTCTCTCTCACACACACACACACTGTCCCTCTCTCTCACACACACACACTGTCCCTCTCACACACACTGTCCCTCTCACACACACTGTCCCTCTCTCTCACACACACACACACTGTCCCTCTCTCTCACACACACACACTGTCCCTCTCTCACACACACTGTCCCTCTCTCACACACACTGTCCCTCTCTCACACACACTGTCCCTCTCTCTATCACACACACACACTGTCCCTCTCTCTCACACACACACACTGTCCCTCTCTCTCACACACACACACTGTCCCTCTCTCTCTCACATACTGTCCCTCTCTCTCTCACACACACACACACTGTCCCTCTCTCTCACACACACACACTGTCCCTCTCTCTCACACACACACTGTCCCTCTCTCTCACACACACACTGTCCCTCTCTCTCTCACACACACACTGTCCCTCTCTCTCACACTCTCACACACTGTCTCTCTCTCACACACACACTCTCACACACTGTCTCTCTCTCTCACACACACACTCTCACACACTGTCTCTCTCTCTCACACACACACTCTCACACACTGTCTCTCTCTCTCACACACACACTCTCACACACTGTCTCTCTCTCTCACACACACACTCTCACACACTGTCTCTCTCTCTCACACACACACACTCTCACACACTGTCTCTCTCTCTCACACACACACACTCTCACACACTGTCTCTCTCTCTCACACACACACACTCTCACACACTGTCTCTCTCTCTCACACACACACACTCTCACACACTGTCTCTTTCTCTCTCTCTCTCTCTCACACACACACACACTGTCTCTCTCTCTCTCACACTCACATACACTCTCACACACTGTCTCTCTCTCTCTCACACACACACATACACTCTCACACACTGTCTCTCTCTCTCTCACACACACACATACACTCTCACACACTGTCTCTCTCTCACACACATATACACTCTCACACACTGTCTCTCTCTCACACACACTCTCATACACTGTCCCTCTCTCTCACACAAACACACTGTCCCTCTCTCTCACACACACACACTGTCCCTCTCTCTCACACACACACACTGTCCCTCTCTCTCACACACACACACTGTCCCTCTCTCTCTCACACACACACACACTGTCCCTCTCTCTCACACACCCACACTGTCCCTCTCTCTCTCACATACTGTCCCTCTCTCTCTCACACACACACACACTGTCCCTCTCTCTCACACACCCACCCTGTCCCTCTCTCTCTCACTCACACACTGTCCCTCTCTCTCACACACACACTGTCCATCTCTCTCACACACACACTGTCCCTCTCTCTCTCACACACACACTGTCCCTCTCTCTCTCTCACACACACACACTGTCCCTCTCTCTCTCTCACACACACACACTGTCCCTCTCTCTCTCACACACACACACACTGTCCCTCTCTCTCTCACACACACACTGTCCCTCTCTCTCTCACACACACACTGTCCCTCTCTCTCACACACACACACTGTCCCTCTCTCTCACACACACACACTGTCTCTCTCTCTCACACACACACTCTCACACACTGTCTCTCTCTCTCACACACACACTCTCACACACTGTCTCTCTCTCTCACACACACACTCTCACACACTGTCTCTCTCTCTCACACACACACACTCTCACACACTGTCTCTCTCTCTCACACACACACTCTCACACACTGTCTCTCTCTCTCACACACACACTCTCACACACTGTCTCTCTCTCTCACACACACACTCTCACACACTGTCTCTCTCTCTCACACACACACTCTCTCACACACACACTCTCTCACACACTGTCCCTCTCTCACACACAAACACACTGTCCCTCTCTCTCACACACACACACTGTCCCTCTCTCTCTCACACACTGTCCCTCTCTCTCACACACACACACACTGTCACTCTCTCTCACACACCCACACTGTCCCTCTCTCTCACTCACACACTGTCCCTCTCTCTCACACACTGTCCCTCTCTCTCTCTCACACACACACTGTCCCTCTCTCTCTCTCACACACACACTGTCCCTCTCTCTCTCACACACACACACTGTCCCTCTCTCTCACACACACACACTGTCCCTCTCTCTCACACACACACACTGTCCCTCTCTCTCACACACACACACTGTCCCTCTCTCTCACACACACACTGTCCCTCTCTCTCTCACACACACACTGTCCCTCTCTCTCTCACACACACACTGTCCCTCTCTCTCTCACACACACACTCTCACACACTGTCTCTCTCTCTCACACACACACTCTCACACACTGTCTCTCTCTCTCACACACACACTCTCACACACTGTCTCTCTCTCTCACACACACACTCTCACACACTGTCTCTCTCTCTCACACACACACTCTCACACACTGTCTCTCTCTCTCACACACACACTCTCACACACTGTCTCTCTCTCTCACACACACACACTCTCACACACTGTCTCTCTCTCTCACACACACACTCTCACACACTGTCTCTCTCTCTCACACACACACTCTCACACACTGTCTCTCTCTCTCACACACACACTCTCACACACTGTCTCTCTCTCTCTCACACACACACTCTCTCACACACACACTCTCTCACACACTGTCCCTCTCTCACACACAAACACACTGTCCCTCTCTCTCACACACACACACTGTCCCTCTCTCTCTCACACACTGTCCCTCTCTCTCACACACACACACACTGTCACTCTCTCTCACACACCCACACTGTCCCTCTCTCTCACTCACACACTGTCCCTCTCTCTCACACACTGTCCCTCTCTCTCTCTCACACACACACTGTCCCTCTCTCTCTCTCACACACACACTGTCCCTCTCTCTCTCACACACACACACTGTCCCTCTCTCTCACACACACACACTGTCCCTCTCTCTCACACACACACACTGTCCCTCTCTCTCACACACACACACTGTCCCTCTCTCTCACACACACACTGTCCCTCTCTCTCTCACACACACACTGTCCCTCTCTCTCTCACACACACACTGTCCCTCTCTCTCTCACACACACACTGTCCCTCTCTCTCTCACACACACACTCTCACACACTGTCTCTCTCTCTCACACACACACTCTCACACACTGTCTCTCTCTCTCACACACACACTCTCACACACTGTCTCTCTCTCTCACACACACACTCTCACACACTGTCTCTCTCTCTCACACACACACTCTCACACACTGTCTCTCTCTCTCACACACACACACTCTCACACACTGTCTCTTTCTCTCTCTCTCACACACACACACACTGTCTCTCTCTCTCTCACACTCACATACACTCTCACACACTGTCTCTCTCTCTCTCACACACACACATACACTCTCACACACTGTCTCTCTCTTACACACACATACACTCTCACACACTGTCTCTCTCTCACACACACTCTCACACACTGTCCCTCTCTCTCACACAAACACACTGTCCCTCTCTCTCACACACACACACTGTCCCTCTCTCTCACACACACACACTGTCCCTCTCTCTCACACACACACACTGTCCCTCTCTCTCTCACACACACACTGTCCCTCTCTCTCTCACACACACACACTGTCCCTCTCTCTCTCACACACACACTGTCCCTCTCTCTCTCACATACTGTCCCTCTCTCTCTCACACACACACACACTGTCCCTCTCTCTCACACACCCACCCTGTCCCTCTCTCTCTCACTCACACACTGTCCCTCTCTCTCACACACACACTGTCCATCTCTCTCACACACACACTGTCCCTCTCTCTCTCACACACACACTGTCCCTCTCTCTCTCACACACACACTCTCACACACTGTCTCTCTCTCTCACACACACACTCTCACACACTGTCTCTCTCTCTCACACA
>NW_028270165.1:74845307-74914084 GCF_037043375.1 Chiloscyllium plagiosum
CTGTCCCTCTCTCTCACACACACACTGTCCCTCTCTCACACACACACACACACTGTCCCTCTCTCTCACACACACACACTGTCCCTCTCTCTCACACACACACACATATCCCTCTCTCTCACACACACACACACACATGTCCCTCTCTCTCACACACACACACTGTCCCTCTCACACACACTGTCCCTCTCTCACACACACTGTCCCTCTCTCACACACACACACACACACTGTCCCTCTCTTTCACACACACACACTGTCCCTCTCTCTCACACACACACACATGTCCCTCTCTCTCACACACACACACACACACACTGTCCCTCTCTCTCACACACACACACTGTCCCTCTCACACACACACTGTCCCTCTCACACACACACTGTCCCTCTCTCACACACACACACACACTGTCCCTCTCTCACACACACACACACTGTCCCTCTCACTCACACACACACACTGTCCCTCTCTCACACACACTGTCCCTCTCTCACACACACTGTCCCTCTCTCTCACACACACACACATACTGTCCCTCTCTCTCTCACACACACATACTGTCCCTCTCTCTCTCACACACACATACTGTCCCTCTCTCTCTCACACACACACTGTCCCTCTCTCTCTCACACACACACTGTCCCTCTCTCTCTCACACACACACTGTCCCTCTCTCACACACACACTGTCCCTCTCTCTCTCACACACACACTGTCCCTCTCTCTCTCACACACACACTGTCCCTCTCTCTCTCACACACTGTCCCTCTCTCTCTCACACACTGTCCCTCTCTCACACACACACTGTCCCTCTCTCACACACACACTGTCCCTCTCTCACACACACTGTCCCTCTCTCACACACACTGTCCCTCTCTCACACACACACTGTCCCTCTCTCTCTCTCACACACACACTGTCCCTCTCTCTCTCACACACACACTGTCCCTCTCTCACACACACACACACTGTCCCTCTCTCTCACACACACTGTCCCTCTCTCTCACACACTGTCCCTCTCTCACACACACACTGTCCCTCTCTCACACACACACTGTCCCTCTCTCTCTCTCACACACACTGTCCCTCTCTCTCTCTCACACACACACTGTCCCTCTCTCTCTCTCACACACACACACTGTCCCTCTCTCTCTCTCACACACACACTGTCCCTCTCTCTCACACACACACTGTCCCTCTCTCTCACACACACACTGTCCCTCTCTCTCTCTCACACACAGTCCCTCTCTCTCTCTCACACACACTGTCCCTCTCTCTCTCACACACACACTGTCCCTCTCTCTCTCACACACACACTGTCCCTCTCTCTCACACACACACACTGTTCCTCTCTCTCTCACACACATACTGTCCCTCTCTCTCTCACACACATACTGTCCCTCTCTCTCTCACACACACACACTGTCCCTCTCTCTCACACACCCACACTGTCCCTCTCTCTCTCACACACACACTGTCCCTCTCTCTCACACACACACACACTGTCCCTCTCTCTCACACACACACACTGTCCCTCTCTCTCACACACACACACTGTCCCTCTCTCTCACACACACACAGATGTCCCTCTCTCTCACACACACACACACACATGTCCCTCTCTCTCACACACACACACTGTCCCTCTCACACACACTGTCCCTCTCTCACACACACTGTCCCTCTCTCACACACACACACACACACTGTCCCTCTCTCTCACACACACACACTGTCCCTCTCTCTCACACACACACACATGTCCCTCTCTCTCACACACACACACACTGTCCCTCTCTCTCACACACACACACTGTCCCTCTCACACACACTGTCCCTCTCTCACACACACTGTCCCTCTCTCACACACACACTGTCCCTCTCTCTCACACACACTGTCCCTCTCTCTCACACACTGTCCCTCTCTCACACACACACTGTCCCTCTCTCACACACACACTGTCCCTCTCTCTCTCTCACACACACTGTCCCTCTCTCTCTCTCACACACACACTGTCCCTCTCTCTCTCTCACACACACACACTGTCCCTCTCTCTCACACACACACTGTCCCTCTCTCTCACACACACACTGTCCCTCTCTCTCTCTCACACACAGTCCTCTCTCTCTCTCACACACACTGTCCCTCTCTCTCTCACACACACACTGTCCCTCTCTCTCTCACACACACACTGTCCCTCTCTCTCTCTCACACACAGTCCTCTTTCTCTCTCACACACACTGTCCCTCTCTCTCTCACACACACACTGTCCCTCTCTCTCTCACACACACACTGTCCCTCTCTCTCACACACACACACTGTTCCTCTCTCTCTCACACACATACTGTCCCTCTCTCTCTCACACACATACTGTCCCTCTCTCTCTCACACACACACACTGTCCCTCTCTCTCTCTCACACACACACACTGTCCCTCTCTCTCTCACACACACACTGTCCCTCTCTCACACACACACTGTCCCTCTCTCTCACACACACTGTCCCTCTCTCTCACACACTGTCCCTCTCTCACACACACACTGTCCCTCTCTCACACACACACTGTCCCTCTCTCTCTCTCACACACACTGTCCCTCTCTCTCTCTCACACACACACTGTCCCTCTCTCTCTCTCACACACACACTGTCCCTCTCTCTCTCTCACACACACACTGTCCCTCTCTCTCTCTCACACACACACTGTCCCTCTCTCTCACACACACACTGTCCCTCTCTCTCTCTCACACACAGTCCCTCTCTCTCTCTCACACACACTGTCCCTCTCTCTCTCACACACACACTGTCCCTCTCTCTCTCACACACACACTGTCCCTCTCTCTCACACACACACACTGTTCCTCTCTCTCTCACACACATACTGTCCCTCTCTCTCTCACACTCATACTGTCCCTCTCTCTCTCACACACACACACTGTCCCTCTCTCTCTCACACACACACACTGTCCCTCTCTCTCTCACACACACACACTGTCCCTCTCTCTCTCACACACATACTGTCCCTCTCTCTCTCACACACATACTGTCCCTCTCTCTCTCACACACACACTGTCCCTCTCTCTCTCACACACACACTGTCCCTCTCTCTCACACACACACTGTCCCTCTCTCTCACACACACACACACTGTCCCTCTCTCTCACACACACACACTGTCCCTCTCTCTCACACACACACACTGTCCCTCTCTCTCACACACACACTGTCCCTCTCTCTCTCACACACACACTGTCCCTCTCTCTCTCACACACACACACACACACTGTCCCTCTCTCACACACACACACTGTCCCTCTCTCTCACACACACACACTGTCCCTCTCTCTCTCTCACACACACACTGTCCCTCTCTCTCACACACACACACACTGTCCCTCTCTCTCTCTCACACACACTGTCCCTCTCTCTCTCACACACACTGTCCCTCTCTCACACACACACTGTCCCTCTCTCTCTCACACACAGACTGTCCCTCTCTCTCTCACACACACACTGTCCCTCTCTCTCACACACACACACTGTCCCTCTCTCTCACACACACTGTCCCTCTCTCTCTCACACACACACACTGTCCCTCTCTCTCTCACACACACACACACACACACTGTCCCTCTCTCACACACACACACTGTCCCTCTCTCTCTCTCACACACACACTGTCCCTCTCTCTCACACACACACACACTGTCCCTCTCTCTCTCTCACACACACACTGTCCCTCTCTCTCTCTCACACACACTGTCCCTCTCTCTCTCACACACACTGTCCCTCTCTCACACACACACTGTCCCTCTCTCTCTCACACACACAGTCCCTCTCTCTCTCTCACACACACTGTCCCTCTCTCTCTCACACACACACTGTCCCTCTCTCTCTCACACACACACTGTCCCTCTCTCTCACACACACACACTGTTCCTCTCTCTCTCACACACATACTGTCCCTCTCTCTCTCACACACATACTGTCCCTCTCTCTCTCACACACACACACTGTCCCTCTCTCTCACACACCCACACTGTCCCTCTCTCTCTCACACACACACTGTCCCTCTCTCTCACACACACACACACTGTCCCTCTCTCTCACACACACACACTGTCCCTCTCTCTCACACACACACACTGTCCCTCTCTCTCACACACACACAGATGTCCCTCTCTCTCACACACACACACACACATGTCCCTCTCTCTCACACACACACACTGTCCCTCTCACACACACTGTCCCTCTCTCACACACACTGTCCCTCTCTCACACACACACACACACACTGTCCCTCTCTCTCACACACACACACTGTCCCTCTCTCTCACACACACACACATGTCCCTCTCTCTCACACACACACACATGTCCCTCTCTCTCACACACACACACACTGTCCCTCTCTCTCACACACACACACTGTCCCTCTCACACACACTGTCCCTCTCTCACACACACTGTCCCTCTCTCTCACACACACACACACACTGTCCCTCTCTCTCACACACACACACTGTCCCTCTCTCTCACACACACACACATGTCCCTCTCTCTCATACACACACACACACACTGTCCCTCTCTCTCACACACACACACTGTCCCTCTCACACACACACTGTCCCTCTCTCACACACACTGTCCCTCTCTCACACACACACACACACTGTCCCTCTCTCACACACACACACACACTGTCCCTCTCACTCACACACACACACTGTCCCTCTCTCACACACACTGTCCCTCTCTCACACACACTGTCCCTCTCTCACACACACTGTCCCTCTCTCTCACACACACACATACTGTCCCTCTCTCTCTCACACACACATACTGTCCCTCTCTCTCTCACACACACATACTGTCCCTCTCTCTCTCACACACACACTGTCCCTCTCTCTCTCACACACACACTGTCCCTCTCTCTCTCACACACACACTGTCCCTCTCTCACACACACACTGTCCCTCTCTCTCTCACACACACACTGTCCCTCTCTCTCTCACACACACACTGTCCCTCTCTCTCTCACACACTGTCCCTCTCTCTCTCACACACTGTCCCTCTCTCACACACACACTGTCCCTCTCTCACACACACTGTCCCTCTCTCACACACACTGTCCCTCTCTCACACACACACTGTCCCTCTCTCTCTCTCACACACACACACTGTCCCTCTCTCTCTCACACACACACTGTCCCTCTCTCACACACACACTGTCCCTCTCTCTCACACACACTGTCCCTCTCTCTCACACACTGTCCCTCTCTCACACACACACTGTCCCTCTCTCACACACACACTGTCCCTCTCTCTCTCACACACACTGTCCCTCTCTCTCTCTCACACACACACTGTCCCTCTCTCTCTCTCACACACACACTGTCCCTCTCTCTCTCTCACACACACACTGTCCCTCTCTCTCTCTCACACACACACTGTCCCTCTCTCTCACACACACACTGTCCCTCTCTCTCTCTCACACACAGTCCCTCTCTCTCTCTCACACACACTGTCCCTCTCTCTCTCACACACACACTGTCCCTCTCTCTCTCACACACACACTGTCCCTCTCTCTCACACACACACACTGTTCCTCTCTCTCTCACACACATACTGTCCCTCTCTCTCTCACACTCATACTGTCCCTCTCTCTCTCACACACACACACTGTCCCTCTCTCTCTCACACACACACACTGTCCCTCTCTCTCTCACACACACACACTGTCCCTCTCTCTCTCACACACATACTGTCCCTCTCTCTCTCACACACATACTGTCCCTCTCTCTCTCACACACACACTGTCCCTCTCTCTCTCACACACACACTGTCCCTCTCTCTCACACACACACTGTCCCTCTCTCTCACACACACACACACTGTCCCTCTCTCTCACACACACACACTGTCCCTCTCTCTCACACACACACACTGTCCCTCTCTCTCACACACACACTGTCCCTCTCTCTCTCACACACACACTGTCCCTCTCTCTCTCACACACACACTGTCCCTCTCTCTCTCACACACACACACACACACTGTCCCTCTCTCACACACACACACTGTCCCTCTCTCTCACACACACACACTGTCCCTCTCTCTCTCTCACACACACACTGTCCCTCTCTCTCACACACACACACACTGTCCCTCTCTCTCTCTCACACACACTGTCCCTCTCTCTCTCACACACACTGTCCCTCTCTCACACACACACTGTCCCTCTCTCTCTCACACACAGACTGTCCCTCTCTCTCTCACACACACACTGTCCCTCTCTCTCACACACACACACTGTCCCTCTCTCTCACACACACTGTCCCTCTCTCTCTCACACACACACACTGTCCCTCTCTCTCTCACACACACACACACACACACTGTCCCTCTCTCACACACACACACTGTCCCTCTCTCTCTCTCACACACACACTGTCCCTCTCTCTCACACACACACACACTGTCCCTCTCTCTCTCTCACACACACACTGTCCCTCTCTCTCTCTCACACACACTGTCCCTCTCTCTCTCACACACACTGTCCCTCTCTCACACACACACTGTCCCTCTCTCTCTCACACACACACTGTCCCTCTCTCTCACACACACACACACTGTCCCTCTCTCTCACACACACACACACTGTCCCTCTCTCTCACACACACACACTGTCCCTCTCTCTCACACACACACACTGTCCCTCTCTCTCACACACACACAGATGTCCCTCTCTCTCACACACACACACACACATGTCCCTCTCTCTCACACACACACACTGTCCCTCTCACACACACTGTCCCTCTCTCACACACACACACACACACTGTCCCTCTCTCTCACACACACACACTGTCCCTCTCTCTCACACACACACACATGTCCCTCTCTCTCACACACACACACACTGTCCCTCTCTCTCACACACACACACTGTCCCTCTCACACACACTGTCCCTCTCTCACACACACTGTCCCTCTCTCACACACACACACACACACTGTCCCTCTCTCTCACACACACACACTGTCCCTCTCTCTCACACACACACACTGTCCCTCTCTCTCACACACACACACATGTCCCTCTCTCTCACACACACACACACACACTGTCCCTCTCTCTCACACACACACACTGTCCCTCTCACACACACACTGTCCCTCTCTCACACACACTGTCCCTCTCTCACACACACACACACACTGTCCCTCTCTCACACACACACACACTGTCCCTCTCACTCACACACACACACTGTCCCTCTCTCACACACACTGTCCCTCTCTCACACACACTGTCCCTCTCTCTCACACACACACATACTGTCCCTCTCTCTCTCACACACACATACTGTCCCTCTCTCTCTCACACACACATACTGTCCCTCTCTCTCTCACACACACACTGTCCCTCTCTCTCTCACACACACACTGTCCCTCTCTCTCTCACACACACACTGTCCCTCTCTCACACACACACTGTCCCTCTCTCTCTCACACACACACTGTCCCTCTCTCTCTCACACACACACTGTCCCTCTCTCTCTCACACACTGTCCCTCTCTCTCTCACACACTGTCCCTCTCTCACACACACACTGTCCCTCTCTCACACACACTGTCCCTCTCTCACACACACTGTCCCTCTCTCACACACACTGTCCCTCTCTCACACACACACTGTCCCTCTCTCTCTCTCACACACACACACTGTCCCTCTCTCTCTCACACACACACTGTCCCTCTCTCACACACACACTGTCCCTCTCTCTCACACACACTGTCCCTCTCTCTCACACACTGTCCCTCTCTCACACACACACTGTCCCTCTCTCACACACACACTGTCCCTCTCTCTCTCTCACACACACTGTCCCTCTCTCTCTCTCACACACACACTGTCCCTCTCTCTCTCTCACACACACACTGTCCCTCTCTCTCTCTCACACACACACTGTCCCTCTCTCTCTCTCACACACACACTGTCCCTCTCTCTCACACACACACTGTCCCTCTCTCTCTCTCACACACAGTCCCTCTCTCTCTCTCACACACACTGTCCCTCTCTCTCTCACACACACACTGTCCCTCTCTCTCTCACACACACACTGTCCCTCTCTCTCACACACACACACTGTTCCTCTCTCTCTCACACACATACTGTCCCTCTCTCTCTCACACTCATACTGTCCCTCTCTCTCTCACACACACACACTGTCCCTCTCTCTCTCACACACACACACTGTCCCTCTCTCTCTCACACACACACACTGTCCCTCTCTCTCTCACACACATACTGTCCCTCTCTCTCTCACACACATACTGTCCCTCTCTCTCTCACACACACACTGTCCCTCTCTCTCTCACACACACACTGTCCCTCTCTCTCACACACACACTGTCCCTCTCTCTCACACACACACACACTGTCCCTCTCTCTCACACACACACACTGTCCCTCTCTCTCACACACACACACTGTCCCTCTCACACACACTGTCCCTCTCTCACACACACTGTCCCTCTCTCACACACACACACACACACTGTCCCTCTCTCTCACACACACACACTGTCCCTCTCTCTCACACACACACACATGTCCCTCTCTCTCACACACACACACACACACTGTCCCTCTCTCTCACACACACACACTGTCCCTCTCACACACACACTGTCCCTCTCTCACACACACTGTCCCTCTCTCACACACACACACACACTGTCCCTCTCTCACACACACACACACTGTCCCTCTCACTCACACACACACACTGTCCCTCTCACTCACACACACACACTGTCCCTCTCTCACACACACTGTCCCTCTCTCACACACACTGTCCCTCTCTCTCACACACACACAGTCCCTCTCTCTCACACACACACACATGTCCCTCTCTCTCACACACACACACACTGTCCCTCTCTCTCACACACACACACTGTCCCTCTCACACACACTGTCCCTCTCTCACACACACTGTCCCTCTCTCACACACACACACACACACTGTCCCTCTCTCTCACACACACACACTGTCCCTCTCTCTCACACACACACACATGTCCCTCTCTCTCACACACACACACATGTCCCTCTCTCTCACACACACACACACACACTGTCCCTCTCTCTCACACACACACACTGTCCCTCTCACACACACACTGTCCCTCTCTCACACACACTGTCCCTCTCTCACACACACACACACACTGTCCCTCTCTCACACACACACACACTGTCCCTCTCACTCACACACACACACTGTCCCTCTCACTCACACACACACACTGTCCCTCTCTCTCTCACACACACACTGTCCCTCTCTCTCTCACACACACACTGTCCCTCTCTCTCTCACACACACACACACACACTGTCCCTCTCTCACACACACACACTGTCCCTCTCTCTCACACACACACACTGTCCCTCTCTCTCTCTCACACACACACTGTCCCTCTCTCTCACACACACACACACTGTCCCTCTCTCTCTCTCACACACACTGTCCCTCTCTCTCTCACACACACTGTCCCTCTCTCACACACACACTGTCCCTCTCTCTCTCACACACAGACTGTCCCTCTCTCTCTCACACACACACTGTCCCTCTCTCTCACACACACACACTGTCCCTCTCTCTCACACACACTGTCCCTCTCTCTCTCACACACACACACTGTCCCTCTCTCTCTCACACACACACACACACACACTGTCCCTCTCTCACACACACACACTGTCCCTCTCTCTCTCTCACACACACACTGTCCCTCTCTCTCACACACACACACACTGTCCCTCTCTCTCTCTCACACACACACTGTCCCTCTCTCTCTCTCACACACACTGTCCCTCTCTCTCTCACACACACTGTCCCTCTCTCACACACACACTGTCCCTCTCTCTCTCTCACACACTGTCCCTCTCTCTCTCACACACACATGCACAATGTGGGTGGCACAGTGGTTAGCACTGCTGCCTCACAGCACCAGAGACCCGGGTTCAATTCCCGCCTCAGGCGACTGTGTGGAGTTTGCACATTCTCCCCGTGTCTGTGTGGGTTTCCTCCGGGTGCTCCGGTTTCCTCCCACAGTCCAAAGATGTGCGGGTCAGGTGAATTGGCCATGCTAAATTGCCCGTAGTGTTAGGTGAACGGATAAATGTTGGGGTATGGGTGGGTTGCGCTTCAGCGGGTCTGTGTGGACTTGTTGGGCCGAAGGGCCTGTTTCCACACTGTAATGTAATGTAATGTAATCTAATCTAGTCCCTCTCTCTCACACACACACACTCTTTCTCCTCTCGGCAGGTATTTCACAGAGCGCGGAGATGCAGTGGCCAAAGCCTCCAAAGACACACACGTGGTGAGTGAACTGAGAATACAGGGGCGGACACTAAGGGGCCAAACCCTGGTTTAAGCACCCCCCCCCCGCCAGGTGATAGGAGTCAGAGTGTCTTTTGTGCAGAGAATCTAACCACCACCCCTTTGACGGTCAATGGCGTTACCGTCATTGAATCCCCTTCCCCCCAACTATCAACATCCTGGGGGTTACCATTGACCAGAAACTGAACATGGACCAGCCCTATATAAACCCAGTGACTACAAGAGCAGGTCAGACGCTGGGAATCCTGCAGCGAGTCACTCCCCTCCTGACTCTCCCACCCCCCCCAAAAAGCCCTGTCCCCTGTATTGCCTTTACTGGTCAGTGCATAGAGGTCACGTTACATGGAATACCGTACTGTGTTCAATTCTGGTCTCCCTCCTAGCGGAAAGATGTTGTGAAACTTGAAAGGGCTCAGAAAAGATTTACAAGGATGTTGCCTGGGTTGGAGGGTTTGAGCTGCAGGGAGAGGCTGAACAGGCTGGGGCTGTTTTCCCTGGAGCGTCGGAGGCTGAGGGGTGACCTTTTAAAATCATGAGATGGTGGGGGGGGGGGGGGGTTGGACAAAGTTAAAAGTCACACATCACCACCCGAAAGGTTTATTCGGACGCTCTAGCTTTCGGAGCGCCGCTCCTTCGCCAGGAGGCCCCGGGGAACGGGTTTGTTTCAGTTCTTTGCGAAGGAAATTCTCGGGACTTCTTTGGGGTCACGTTCTCGAGGTAGCTGCGGGCCTTCTGACGTGAGGTGCCCTCGCAGCCCAGACAGTGCATGGTAAGGGGTGGAGGCTGAAGCCTCCCTGTATCCCCAGTCCGGAGTCAGACTGGTTTGATTCCTAAACTGGGAATTCACGGAATCTTTCACGCATTTGGCGGACGGTTGTGCGTCTCTTGAGCCAAATACAACAGGAGTCTCCGAATCATGAGGGGTGTCAGTCGGGTTAATGGGAGGTGTCTGTTCCCCGGCCTGGGCTGTGGCGAGGTGGGGGGGGGGGGCAGTTTTCAAAACCTTTAAAGGTGGGAGGAGAAAGGTTTAAGAAAGGACGTATGGGTGGGGGGCGACTTCTTTTCTCACACAGTTTGTGCGTGGAATGATCTTCCCGAGGAAGTGGTGGATGCGGGTGCAGTTCCGACGTTGGAAAGACGTTTGGAGAGGGAGGTGATGAGGGAATGTGCGGAGGGATGCGGGCCAGGAGCAGGGAGCCGTGGGTCGGCACGGACCGGTCGGGCCAAAGGGTCTGTTTCCATGGCCGAGGGGGGGGTGGGGGGGGGTGGGTGGGTGGAGGAGGAGCTAACCAGCGCCGTTCATCGAGCTCCCCCTCCCCCCACCACCACCAATCTCTCACGCATCTCCCCCCCCCCCACCGCTGATACCCAGATCGGGGGGGAGGAGGAGGATGGAGATGACCCGGAAGCGTCCCTCGGGAAACGCAGCCTCGCCCTCCCTGGACCCCGGGAGAACCCGGGGAAACCAGACCCAGTTCGTGAGGGGTCCCTGACAAGAGACGGGGAGGCAGAACGACGGCAGTGAGGTGTGGGGGGGGGGGGGGGCGGACGAGGCTCGAACCGGGGGAGAGGGGGTCATTGATGCCTCAGGGGGGGCCGGCGGCTGGTCAGTAAGTTGGGGGGGGGGGGTGACTCCCCACCGGGTACCCCGACCCCTCACGGTGTACCCTGACCCCTCACGGTGTACCCCCACGCCTCCCTGACTCTCTCTGTCTCGCCCCCCTCCCTCCCCCCCCAGATGGATTATCGCCAACTGGTCCACGAGAAAGATGAGGCGGCCTACATGGAACTCAGGGCGATGGTCATGGACATCAGGGGCTTCTACGTAAGTCACTGGGGGGGGAGAAGGGGCAAGGGGTCCGGGGGGTCAGGGACACATTCAACCTGACGCTGGGTCGGGGGGACAGTCACTGACGGACACTCACTGGAGGTGGGGGGGACAGTTACTGACGGACACTCTCTGGGCGGGGAGGGGGGTACAGTCACTGACGGACACTCTCTCGGGGGGAGGGGGGACAGTCACTGACGGACACTCTCGGGGGGGGACAGTCACTGACGGACACTCTCGGGGGGGGACAGTCACTGACGGACACTCTCTGGGGGGGGACAGTCACTGACGAACACTCTCTCGGGGGGGGGGGGGGACAGTCACTGACGGACACTCTCGGGGGGGGACAGTCACTGACGGACACTCTCTCGGGGGGGAGGGAGGGGGGACAGTCACTGACGGACACTCTCGGGGGGGGACAGTCACTGACGGACACTCTCTCGGGGGGGAGGGAGGGGGGACAGTCACTGACGGACACTCTCTCGGGGGGAGGGGGGGACAGTCACTGACGGACCCTCTCTGGGGGGTGGGGGGGGGGGACAGTCACTGACGGACACTCTCGGGGGGGGACAGTCACTGACGGACACTCTCTCGGGGGGGGGGGGGACAGTCACTGACGGACACTCTCTCGGGGGGGGACAGTCACTGACGGACACTCTCTCGGGGGGGAGGGAGGGGGGACAGTCACTGACGGACACTCTCGGGGGGGGACAGTCACTGACGGACACTCTCTCGGGGGGGGGACAGTCACTGACGGACACTCTCTCGGGGGGGAGGGAGGGGGGACAGTCACTGACGGACACTCTCGGGGGGGGACAGTCACTGACGGACACTCTCTCGGGGGGGAGGGAGGGGGGACAGTCACTGACGGACACTCTCTCGGGGGGAGGGGGGACAGTCACTGACGGACCCTCTCTGGGGGGGGGGGGGGGGACAGTCACTGACGGACACTCTCTGGGGGGGGACAGTCACTGACGGACACTCTCTCGGGGGGGGGGGACAGTCACTGACGGACACTCTCGGGGGGGGACAGTCACTGACGGACACTCTCTCGGGGGGGAGGGAGGGGGGACAGTCACTGACGGACACTCTCGGGGGGGGACAGTCACTGACGGACACTCTCTGGGGGGGGACAGTCACTGACGGACACTCTCTCGGGGGGGGGGGGGGACAGTCACTGACGGACACTCTCTCGGGGGGGGACAGTCACTGACGGACACTCTCTGGGGGGGGGACAGTCACTGACGGACACTCTCTGGGGGAGGAGGGGGGGACAGTCACTGACGGACACTCTCGGGGGGGGGGGGACAGTCACTGACGGACACTCTCTCGGGGGGGGACAGTCACTGACGGACACTCTCGGGGGGGGACAGTCACTGACGGACACTCTCTGGGGGGGGGGGGGACAGTCACTGACGGACACTCTCTCGGGGGGGGACAGTCACTGACGGACACTCTCGGGGAGGGACAGTCACTGACGGACACTCTCTCGGGGGGGGGGGGGACAGTCACTGACGGACACTCTCTCGGGGGGGGACAGTCACTGACGGACACTCTCTGGGGGGGGGACAGTCACTGACGGACACTCTCTCGGGGGGGGGGAGGGGGGACAGTCACTGACGGACACTCTCTCGGGGGGGAGGGAGGGGGGACAGTCACTGACGGACACTCTCTCGGGGGGGAGGGGGGGACAGTCACTGACGGACACTCTCTCGGGGGGGAGGGAGGGGGGACAGTCACTGACGGACACTCTCTCTGGGGGAGGAGGGGGGGACAGTCACTGACGGACACTCTCTCGGGGGGGAGGGAGGGGGGACAGTCACTGACGGACACTCTCTCGGGGGGGAGGGGGGACAGTCACTGACAGACACTCTCTGGGGGGGGGGACAGTCACTGACGGACACTCTCTCGGGGGGGGGACAGTCACTGACGGACACTCTCTCGGGGGGGGGACAGTCACTGACGGACACTCTCTCGGGGGGGGGGGGACAGTCACTGACGGACACTCTCTCGGGGGGGGACAGTCACTGACGGACACTCTCTCGGGGGGGAGGGAGGGGGGACAGTCACTGACGGACACTCTCGGGGGGGGGAGGGGGGACAGTCACTGACAGACACTCTCTGGGGTGGGAGGGGGGACAGTCACTGACGGACACTCTCTCGGGGGGGGACAGTCACTGACGGACACTCTCTCGGGAGGGGGGACAGTCACTGACGGACACTCTCTCGGGGGGGGACAGTCACTGACGGACACTCTCTCGGGGGGGAGGGAGGGGGGACAGTCACTGACGGACACTCTCTCGGGGGGGAGGGGGGACAGTCACTGACGGACACTCTCGGGGGGGGACAGTCACTGACGGACACTCTCGGGGGGGGGAGGGAGGGGGGAGGGGGGACAGTCACTGACAGACACTCTCTGGGGTGGGAGGGGGGACAGTCACTGACGGACACTCTCTCAGGGGGGAGGGGGGACAGTCACTGACAGACACTCTCTGGGGGGAGAGGGGGGACAGTCACTGACAGACACTCTCTGGGGGGGGGGGGACAGTCACTGACGGACACTCTCCCGGGGGGGAACAGTCACTGACGGACACTCTCTGTGGGGGGGGAGGGGGGATAGTCACTGACGGACACTCTCTCGGGGGGACAGTCACTGACGGACACTCTCTGGGGGGGGGGAGGGGGGATAGTCACTGACGGACACTCTCTGTGGGGGGGAGGGGGGGGACAGTCACTGACGGACACTCTCTCGGGGGGAGGGGGGACAGTCACTGACGGACACTCTCTGTGGGGGGGAGGGGGGGGACAGTCACTGACGGACACTCTCTGGGGGGAGGGGGGACAGTGACTGACGGACACTCTCTCGGGGGGAGGGGGGACAGTGACTGACAGACACTCTCTGGGGGGAGGGGGGACAGTGACTGACGGACACTCTCTCGGGGGGAGGGGGGAAAGTCACTGACGGACACTCTCTGGGGGGAGGGGGGACAGTGACTGACAGACACTCTCTGGGGGGAGGGGGGACAGTGACTGACGGACACTCTCTCGGGGGGAGGGGGGACAGTGACTGACAGACACTCTCTGGGGTGGGAGGGGGGACAGTCACTGACGGACACTCTCTGGGGTGGGAGGGGGGACAGTCACTGACGGACACTCTCTCGGGGGGAGGGGGGAAAGTCACTGACGGACACTCTCTGGGGGGAGGGAGGGGGGACAGTCACTGACAGACACTCTCTGGGAGGAGGAGGGGGGACAGTCACTGACGGATACTCTCTGGGAGGGGGAGGGGGGACAGTCACTGACGGATACTCTCTGGGAGGGGGAGGGGGGAAGGGGGGACAGTCACTGACGGACACTCTCTGGAGGGGGGGACAGTCACTGACGGACACTCTCTGGGGGGGGGGAGGACAGTCACTGACGGACACGCTCGGGGGGGGGGAAGGGGGGACAGTCACTGACGGACACTCTCTGGGGGGGGGAGGGGGGGACAGTCACTGACGGACACTCTCTGGGGGGGGGGACAGTCACTGACGGACACTCTCTGGAGGGGGGGGACAGTCACTGACGGACACTCTCTGGAGGGGGGGACAGTCACTGACGGACACTCTCTGGAGGGGGGGGACAGTCACTGACGGACACTCTCTGGAGGGGGAGGGGGGGGACAGTCACTGACGGACACTCTCTGGGGGGAGAGGGGGGGACAGTCACTGACGGACACTGTCTGGGGGAGGGGGGGGGACAGTTACTGACGGACACTCTCTGGGGGGAGAGGGGGGGGACAGTCACTGACGGACACTCTCTGGGGGAGGGAGGGGGGGACAGTCACTAACAGACACTCTCTGGGGGGAGAGGGGGGGACAGTCACTGACGGACACTCTCTGGGAGGAGAGGGGGGGACAGTCACTGACGGACACTCTCTGGGGGGAGAGGGGGGGACAGTCACTGACGGACACTCTCTGGGAGGAGAGGGGGGGACAGTCACTGACGGACACTCTCTGGGGGGAGAGGGGGGGACAGTCACTGACGGACACTGTCTGGGGGAGGGGGGGGACAGTTACTGACGGACACTCTCTGGGGGGGGGGGAGGGGGGACAGTCACTGACGGACACTCTCTGGGGGGAGGGAGGGGGGGACAGTCACTGACGGACACTCTCTGGGGGAGGGAGGGGGGTACAGTTACTGACGGACACTCTCTGGGGGGAGGGAGGGGGGTACAGTTACTGACGGACACTCTCTGGGGGGAGGGAGGGGGGTACAGTCACTGACGGACACTCTCTGGGGGGAGGGAGGGGGGGACAGTCACTGACGGACACTCTCTGGGGGAGGGAGGGGGGTACAGTTACTGACGGACACTCTCTGGGGGGAGGGAGGGGGGTACAGTTACTGACGGACACTCTCTGGGGGGAGGGAGGGGGGTACAGTCACTGACGGACACTCTCTGGGGGGAGGGAGGGGGGTACAGTTACTGACGGACACTCCCTCAGGGGGTGTGATGGAGCGTTGCAAATCCTCGCCTTTGACTCTTTGGATCAAGGCGCTGACCTTTAACCCTTCGACCGGGGGTGGGCAGTTGGTCAGTGACATATGACCTTTCCTGGCTGTCCAAAGTCAGACATGGCCTGGTCTCGGCAGGGGGGGGGGGGGGCGCGAGTGGGGGGTCAGGGGCATTGGTGGGACAGAGGGAACCACAGCGGTAATCCCTCAGTGGCCGGCGCTGATTCTCTCTCTCTCTGTCCGTCCCCAGGTCGAACTGTTGGACATTATCCTGAAGAATAAGGAGAAGATTACCAACCCCAAGGGAGAGGAGAAAGCGTTGTCCATGTACTGAGACACGCAAGGTCCACGGGGAACCGAGTTTACGGTTCAGAGAGAGAGTTGGAGAAGGATACGCGGGCGGGCGGGGTGGGGGGGGGGTCACGCGGGTAAAGGTGGCGAAAGACATTAAACTACTGTCGACGGGCAACTGGGCAGCCACGTCTGGGGGGGGGGTGCGGTCCCACACAGACTGACGCCCACCCGCCCACCGCTTTATGAACGTGAATAAATTTCTAGCTTGTATGAGTGTGGACCCGCAGGATAAATTCACTCCGCCTCAACCAGCCACCAGTCTCACAGCACGAAAACAGACCCTTCGGCCCAACCGGTCCATGCCGACCCTGATCCCAAACTTAAAACCAGTCCCGCCTGCCTGCTCCAGGCCCCAGTGTCCCTCCAAACCTTTCCCTATTCATGTCCTCACCCTGATGTCTTTTAAACGTTGTAACTGTGCCTGCATCCGCCACTTCCTGTGGAAGCTTGTTCCACACACGAAATCTCTCTCCTCTCACTTTACAAACGTGTCGCCTGGTCTTGAGATCCCCCACCTTAACGAAAAGACAACTCCCATTAACTCTCTCGACACCTCTCATGATTCTCTGGTGAGAGAAACGGAGCGGGTGAGGTGATGAAAGAGAGAGAGAGAGAGAGAGACAGAGCTCATGTAGCAGGTGTGGGAGCAGGAGGCCATTCAGCCCATCGAGTCTGCTCCACCAATCAGATCAGATTGTCCTCCACTCCCCACTTCCCTGCCTTTTCCCCTCCATTCCCCTTCTTGGTTAAATCTCTCTCTGTCTCAGCCTTGAATACCCTCACTGCCTCCCAGCGTCTGGGTATCTTTGCTTGGATACGTGGCCCCGGAACTGTTCACGGTGATCCAGCTGGGGCTCTGACTGGTGCCTTGTGCAGATTTAGCAAAACCCTCACCCCCCCCCACTTTTGTACTCCTGTCTCCTCTGAAATGAAGACCAACGCCCTGTTGCCTTCCCTGTTCTCCACTGAACTTACTTTTTTGTGTCTCTGCAATCCTGTCTTGTGGCTTTCTGCAGTTGCTCACCATTGAAATAGCATCTGCCCGCTCTGCTCTCGCTGCTAAAGTCTGTAACCTCCTTTTTAAAAAAAAAATTCATTCATGGGAATGGGGGGGGGGGGGGTTTACTGGCCAGGCCCAGCATTTTGTTGCCCATCCCTAATTGCCCCCAGGGCATTTAAGAGCCACCGACATTGACTGGAATCACGTGCAGGCCAGATGAGCTACGTTTGGCAATTTCCTTCCTTACAAAAAAAAAAGGGGGGGGGGTGATTTGTGAGCCAGATGGGTTTTTCCAACCATCAACAAAAGAGATTCACAGTCGTCTTAAGTTCTGGGTTACACCCGAAACGTCGGCTTTTCCACCTCCTCCTGACGCTGCCCGGCTCGCTGTGTTCTTCCAGCCTCCTGCTCGTCTTTTTTTTTTAAAAAAAAAACGCCTGTCACTACCCACTTGGGCAGGATTTGAACCTGGGCCTGCCAAAACATTAGCTGGGTTCGCGGATTAATTGAACTGAATTTATTGTCCCGTGTACCGTGAAACGCTTTGTCTTGCGAGCAATACAGGCAGATCACAGAGTTAAGTCGCATCGATAAGTAAATAATAGGTAAACAGTGGCAAAAACAAACACACAGCTACAGGCGAATGTTAAGAGTTTGAGACTCCATTCAGTATTCCAACAACGGCAGGGTAGAAACTGTTTGGAAACCGGCTGGTGCGTGTGTTCAGGCTTCAGTACCTTCTCCCCGATGGGAGAGGTTGTAGAAAAACATTGCCAGGGGATGGGATGGAGCTTTGAGAATGCTGGCGGCCTTTCCTCGACAGCGGGCCTGGGAGATGGATCCTATAGACGGGAGGTTGGCCCTTTGTGATTGTCCGGGGCCGAGTTCACTACTCTCTGTAACCGTCTCCGATCCTGTACAGTTGACATACCGGGTAGTGATACATCCGGACAGAATGCTGGCACACCTATAAAAGTCAGCAAGGATGTTCGCCGACACGCCAAATTTCCTCAGCTGCCTGAGGAAGCAGAGGCGGTGCAGGGCAGAGATATCACCACTCGGCCATCACCTTCCCCCCCGTATTAGATTCCAATCTGCTCCACAGCCCCCTTCCTTCCCATTTATTTCTGCGTCATCTGCAAACTGAGCGCACTGTGTTCACTTTCCTCACTCGCGTCATTCACAGGGTGTTGGCGAGACCTCTTCCAGTTCTGGTCGCCTTGCTAGAGGAAGGGTATAATTAAGCCGGAGAGAGTTCAGAACAGATTTATCAGGGTGTGGCTGGGAGGCTTTGAGTTATTCGGCAAGACTGGGACTTTATTCCCTGCAGCGTAGGAGGTTGGGAGGGGGGCATGATCTTATAAAATCACAAGGGGCGTGGTTAAGGCAAATAGCCAAGGGTCTTTTCCTCAGGGTGGGAGAGTTCAAAACTAGGGGGCATGTTTTTGAGGTGAGAGGGGTAAGATTTGAACAGGACATGAAGGGCAACTTTTCCCTCGCAGTGCGATTGCAATGAACTGCCAGGGGAAGTGGGAGAGGCGAGTACAGTTATAACATTTTTAAAAGACATTTGGATACGTACATGAATAGGAGAGGTTGAGGGGGAATTTGGGACAAATGCAGGCAAATGGGGCTGTTTACCTGGAGCGTCGGAGGCTGAGGGATGACCTTATAGAGGTTTATAAAATCATGAGGGGTCATGGATAGGATAATGGGTTTGGGGGAGTCCAGAACGAGAGGGGCATAGGTTTAGGGTGAGAGGGGAAAGATATAAAAGGAACCTAAGGGGCAACTTTTTCTCACAGAGGGTGGTGCGTGTGTGGAATGAGCTGCCAGAGGAAGTGGTGGAGGCTGGTACAATTGCAACATTTAAAAGGCATTTGGATGAGTATATGAATAGGAAGGGTTTGGAGGGATATGGGCCAAGTGCTGGCAGGTGGGACTGGATTCGGCAAGGGATGGCTGGTACATCTCGATGACTCTAAATGGGACTAGTTAAGATTGGGGATATCTGGTCGGCATGGACGGCTTGGACCGAAGGGGTCTGTTCCCGTGCTTTATGACTCTGTGACATAGGAGCCCAATACTGAGCACAGTGGCGCTGGACTGGTTGACATCCTGGAAATGGATCCCATTTTAACTCGTCTTCGTTCGGTCTGCCAATCCTCCATCCACGCTAATATTACTACCTCAAACACCACGTGGTCCTTTTGAGAAGCCTAACCTCACTTATCGAACGTTTGGAAATCCAAGTATATTAGGTCGTCTGAGTCCTCTTTATCTATCATGCTTCTTTGAGAGAATCACAGAACCCCTGGTGTGGAAACAGGCCATTTAGCCCCACAGGTCGACACCAGCCCATTCCCTTACCTTACTACGCTGCAATCCCCCTGACTAATACACCTAACCTGCTCATCCCTTGGCACTATGGGTAATTTATGTTTCCCAGGCGTGGCCTCCCCTCTGTGAAGGGATGCTGATTCTGCTTGATTACAGTAGGCACTTATAGAGTCATAGAGATGTACAGCATGGAAACAGACCCTTCGGTCCAACCCGTCCATGCCGACCAGATATCCCAACCCAATCTAGTCCCACCTGCCAGCGCCAGGCCCATATCCCTCTAAACCCTTCCTATTCATATACCCATCCAAATGCCTCTTAAATGTTGCAATTGTACCAGCCTCCACCACATCCTCTGGCAGCTCATTCCATACATGTACCACCCTCTGCGTGAAAAAGTTGCCCCATAGGTCTCTTTTATATCTTTCCCCTGAACCTACACCCTCTAGTTCTGGATTCCCTCACACGAGGGAAAAGACTTTGTCTATTTATCCTATCCATGCCCCTCATAATTTTGTAAACCTCTATAAGGTCACCCCTCAGCCTCCAAGGCTCCAGGGAAAACAGTCCCAGCCTGTTCAGCCTCTCCCTGTAGCTCAAATCCTCCAACCCTGGCAACATCCTTGTAAATCTTTACTGAACCTTTTCAAGTTTCACAACATTTTTCCGATAGGAAGGAGACCAGAATTGCACGCAATATTCCAACAGTGGCCCTAACCAATGTCCTGTACAGCCGCAACATGACCTCCCAACTCCTATATCCAATACTCTGACCAATAAAGGAAAGCATAGAAAACGCCTTCTTCACTATCCTATCTACCTGCGACTCCACTTTCAAGGAGCTATGAACCTGCACTCCAAGGTCTCTCTGTTCAGCAACACTCCCTCGGATCTTACCATTAAGTGTATAAGTCCTGCTAAGATTTGCTTTCCCAAAATGCAGCACCTCACATTTATCTGAATTAAACGCCATCTGCCACTCCTCAGCCCATTGGCCCATCTGGTCCAGATCCTGTTGTAATCTGAGGTAACCCTCTTCACTGTCCACTACACCCTCCAATTTTGGTGTCATCCGCAAACTTACTAGCTGTACCTCTTTATGCTCGCATCCAAATCATTTATGTAAATGACAAAAAGTAGAGGACCCAACACCGATCCTTGTGGCACTCCACTGGTCACAGGCCTCCAGTCTGAAAAACAACCCTCCTCCACCACCACCCTCTGTCTTCTACCTTTGAGCCAGTTCTGTATCCAAATGGCTAGTTCCCCCTGTATTCCGTGAGATCTATCCTTGCTAATCAGTCTCCCATGGGGAATCTTGTTGAATGCCTTCCTGAAGTCCATATAGATCACATCTACTGCTCTGCCCTCATCAATCCTCTTTGTTACTTCTTCAAAAAACTCAATCAAGTTTGTGAGACATGATTTCCCATGTACAAAACCACGTTGACTATCCATAATCAGTCCTTGCCTTTCCAAATACATGTACATCCTGCCCAACAACTTGGGCAGGATGTACATGTGGGCAAGTTGTTGGATTCCCTCCAACAACTTGCCCACCGCCGAGATCAAGCTCACCGGTCTATAATTCCCTGGCTTGTCCTTACCAACCTTCTTAGACAGTGGCACCACGTTAGCCAACCTCCAGTCTTCCAGCACCTCACCTGTGACAATCGATGATACAAGTATCTCAGCAAGAGGCCCAGCAATCACTTCTTTGGTTTCCCACAGAGTTCTAGAGTACACCTGATCAGGTCCTGGGGATTTATCCACCTTTAACCGTTTCAAGACATCCAGCACTTCCTCCTCTGTAATCTGGACATTTTGCAAGATGTCGCCATCTATTTCCCTATAGTCTATATCTTCCATCTCCTTTTCCACAGTAAATACTGATGCAAAATACTCATTTAGTATCTCCCCCAATTTCTGCGGCTCCTCACAAAGGCCGCCTTGCTGATCTTTGAGGGGCCCTATTCTCTCCCTAGTTACCCTTTTGTATTTGTTAAAACCCTTTGGATTCTCCTTAATTCTATTTGCCAAAGCTCTCTCATGTCCCCTTTTTTCCCTCCTGATTTCCCTCTTAAGTATACACCTACTGCCTTTATACTCTTCTAAGGATTCACTCAATCTATCCTGTCTATACCTTACATAGGCCTCCTTCTTTTTCTTAACCAAACCCTCAATTTCATTAGTCATCCAGCATTCCCTATAGCTACCAGCCTTCCCTTTCACCCTGACAGGAATATACTTTCTCTGGATTCTTGTTATCCCATTTCTGAAGGCTTCCCATTTTCAGCCGTCCCTTTACCTGCGAACATCTGCCTCCAATTAGCTTTCGGAAGTTCTTGCCTAATACTATCAAAATTGGCCTTTCTCCAATTTAGAACTTCAACTTTTAGATCTGGTCTATCCTTTTCCATCACTATTTTAAATCTACTAGAATTATGGTCGCTGGCCCCAAAGTGCTCTCCCACTGACACCTCAGTCAGTGATTCCTGAAGAAGGGCTCATGCCCGAAATGTCAATTTTCCTGCTCCTTGGATGCTGTCTGACTTGCTGCGCTTTTCCAGCAACACATTTTCACCTCAGTCACCTGCCCTGCCTTACTTCCCAAGAGTAGGTCAAGTTTTGCCCCTTCTCTCGTCGGTACATCCACATGCCCAATCAGAAAATTGTCTTGTACACACTTCTAAATTTCTTTCAGAATATTTCAAATACATACTTTATTCAGAGGGAACACCTTTACAAACACACACATGGCCACTGAAGCAGATCGGTTCTGCATACAGAGAACAAACAGACATTGCTGGGTTTGAGTCTCAAACAAACCCAAAGTCATTTCCCAACTTACGCCTGGTGCTACCGTCATGCGCCTCCGCCCTGAAACCTGTTGGCGTTCCAGCGCAAGCGGCTGGCCTCGGCCGATTAGATTAGATTAGATTACATTACATTACAGTGTGGAAACAGGCCCTTCGGCCCAACAGGTCCACACCGCCCCGCCGAAGCGCAACCCACCCATACCCTTACATTTACCCCTTACCTAACACTCCGGGCAATTTAGCATGGCCAATTCACCTGACCCTGCACATCTTTGGACTGTGGGAGGAAACCGGAGCACCCGGAGGAAACCCACGCAGACACGGGGAGAACGTGCAAACTCCACACAGTCAGTCGCTTGAGGCGGGAATTGAACCCGGGTCTCTGGCGCTGTGAGGCAGCAGTGCTAAAAACTGTGCCACCGTGCCGCCCAATTGTTTGCAGAGCAGCGTGTTCCGAGGTCCAGGACTATGCGCCGAGGGACGCACCGAATCTCAGGGCAGCTGCCGAGAGGATGGGGGGGGGGGGGGGGGGAAAGAGAGAATCCACTGCCGGGGTCTTTCTGTCGGAAGTTCAATGGGGGGGTCCGTGCACTCAGTGTGCGATTTTAAAAGCCGTGCTACTGTAGATTCCAACGCGCTCCACCACCGACTGATGCAAAACCGTGTTTTCGGTTCCGTTTGAACGGAGGGTGGAGGCTTTCCGGTCCTCTGCACCTCCGCAACTCAAGTCCTCTAAATACATTACATCCACTGGGTCCCCTTGATCTGCCCTCGTCAAAGGATTCCAGTGCATTTGATGGGCATGACTCTCTGCGTGATTATACCCTGCCTTTCCGAGAGCTCCGCTCTTGCACAGACTCTCAACATTTTCTGCAAAATGACAACAGTTAGGAGCTGGGGAGAGGAACAGAGAGGGGGAGAGGAACAGAGAGAGGGAGAGTCCATTGTTCCACTTCCACCCCCCCCCCAAAAACACCCCTCTCGCGAGTTCCTTCATGGTCTCTGCCAAAGGTGTTGGATTGACAGCGCCGCCGACCAATGGGCAGGGACCGGACGGTGACGCAACAGACGGACACGCCACGGTGCCCGCGCCGGACCAACCGCCGCGCTTGCTCGCGATGACAGACGTCGGGACGGCCCAATCGGGTTGACGCGGAGTTGGTGAGGTTGCGGCCAGAGACCTCTCTGCCCGCCTCCGCGACGGTGACGGGTCAGAGGTCAAACTCCGCCCCCCCCCCCCCAGCAGCAAACCAAAATGGCGACGCACGGCCCGGCCCGCGGTTGCTAAGGGCGGCCTGGTTCGACAGTTTAAAAGAAAGAGAAAAGACCGGACAGTCCGCCTCGCCTTGAAATTCCGAGATAAAAATTAAAGTAAGCGAATCGGTTTTGTTTTTCCCGATCTCCCTTTCGGACCACGCGGGGCCTGTCTGAATACGGAGACCTGCGGCTCTTCCCCCGGATTTGCCACCCTGTCCCGCCCCTTCAAAAGAAAAGGGTGTAAACAACCACCCATTGGCTCACGGCTGTCCAATCAAACCGTGGCTAGGTTTCGGAGTGACAGCTGATTGGCCAATGGTATCCCGGCTCTGTGCAGCGTCACCTGACAGATGGCATGTTCGACCAATGGCGACCCGCCTTCGCGGGATGTCCTGCCCCCCCCCCCGTTCTCCGTTCGTCACCTGACCGGCACGCCGGAAGGCCAATGGTTAATGTGAGCTGTGACCAATCGGGTTGAGCGGTGGGCGGGACATAGCTCGCGCCGCGCCTCGGGTCCCGTCCCTCCCGCCCGACTGAGGCGGCCGCTCGGCCAATCGAATAACCGAACGTGTCACGGCTGGGCCAATGCGACGAGGCGGAGTGGGCGGCATTCATACCTTGTCGTCGTCAACCAATGGGCGACCGGGACCGCCCCTGACCGACAGTGGGTCGACCCAATAGGGCGACAGCCCCGTGACCAGCGGACGAGGAGGCATCCAATCAGGGAAAGCCGGGTGGGGTTTGCGTGACTCTCATTGTCCTCTTCGGCCAATGGGGTGGCCGGGTGGGATTGACCGGCGGGCGCCGATCCAATAGGACGTCGGGAAATGTGGACGGACTGGAGCCTGGCCAATGGACGGCGAGGTGTTGGGCGGGTCTCCTGTTAACCAGGAAGTGGGTTTCTTGAGAGTGAGACAGTCGGGGGGGAGTCAATCTCAAACCCAAATTGGGTGAGGTTGCAGGGGTGGGCACCCAAGGGTGCTGAATGGGTGGGCTGGGGGGAGGGACAATGATGTTCCAACTCCCCCACTACCAACAAAGTAGGGAAAGGGTTGGGGTCCACAGTAGCAGGTGGCCATTCGGCCCCTCCAGCCCTCTCTGCCATTCGGCCCCTCCAGCACTCTCTGCCATTCTATCACTCAACAACAGGGGGCGGGGTTCAAGGCACCAGCCAATGGAGGAAGGGGGATATCATTCTGCAGCTGAAAATGTGTTGCTGGAAAAGCGCAGCAGGTCAGGCAGCATCCAAGGAGCAGGAGAATCGACGTTTCGGGCATGAGCTCTTCTTCAGGAATTCCCGAAACGTCAATTCTCCTGTTCCCTGGATGCTGCCTGACCTGCTGCGCTTTTCCAGCAACACATTTTCAGCTCTGATCTCCAGCATCTGCAGTCCTCATTCTGCACCTCACTCCCTCCCTCCGATCCACACCCTCAATCCTCACCCTCCCTCCACCCCACACCCTCAATCCTTACCCTCCGACCCACACCCTCAATCCTCACCCTCCGACCCAGACCCTCAATCTTCACCCTCTGACCCACACCCTCAATCCTCACCCTCCGACCCACACCTTCAATCCTCCTTCCGACCCACACCCTCAATCCTCACACTCCCTCCCTCCGACCTACACCCTCAATCCTCACCCTCGCTCCCTCTGACCCACACCCTCAATCCTCACCCTTCCTCCCTCCGATCCACACCCTCAATCCTCACCCTCCCTCCACCCCACACCCTCAATCCTTACCCTCCGACCCACACCCTCAATCCTCACCCTCCGACCCAGACCCTCAATCTTCACCCTCTGACCCACACCCTCAATCCTCACCCTCCGACCCACACCTTCAATCCTCCTTCCGACCCACACCCTCAATCCTCACCCTCCCTTCCTCTGCCCCACACCCTCATTCCTCACCCTTCCTCCCTCTGACCCACACCCTCAATCCTCACCCTCCGACCCAGACCCTCAATCCTCACCCTCCGACCCACCCCCTCAATCCTCACCCTCCGACCCACACCCTCAATCCTCCCTCCGACCCACACCCTCAATCCTCACCCTCCGACCCACACCCTCAATCCTCACCCTCCCTCCCTCCGACAACACCCTCAATCCTCACCCTCCCTCCCTCTGACCCACACCCTCAATCCTCACCCTCGCTCCCTCTGACCCACACCCTCAATCCTCACCCTTTCTCCCTCCGACCCACGCCCTCAATCCTCACCCTCCCTCCCTTCCTCTGCCCCACACCCTCATTCCTCACCCTCCCTCCCTCTGACCCACACCCTCAATCCTCACCCTACCTCCACCCCACACCCTCAATCCTCACCCTCCGAACCGCACCCTCAATCTTCATCCTCCCTCCCTCTGACCCACGTCCTCAATCCTCATCCTCCCTCCGCCCACACCCTCAATCCTCACCCTCCCTCCGCCCATACCCTCAATCCTCACCCTCCCTCCGCCCTCACCATCAATCCTCACCCTCCCTCCGCCTGTAACAACAGGGGGATATCGTACCATTCGGCCCCACTATCCTGGTCCACCAGTCTTTCAACTCTGCGCTGTTTTCCTACAATGTCCCTTCCAGTCTCGTGCCCTGCCTCTCTCTCTCTCTCTCTCAGTCTCTCTCTCTCTCTCTGTCCCTCTTCCCCCCCCCCCTCCCCAGCCTTTTGAATGCACCCGCGGTCAGTGAGCTCCCACAGTCTGTGCAGGGGCGCCGGGAGAATTCCAGACACTCACCCATCCACCAACACCTCGGCCATAAATGGCCAACCTCTTTCCCCGAGCCCGTCTCCTCAGGTTCCACCCTCCCCCACCCAGGGGACGCCTGCACCTGCCCCCCCCCCCCCATGCCGCACGGTATTGCCTCCGCTGTGAGCGGGGAGATGAGGTGCCACCACCACCACCACCATCCACCTCCTGGCATCAGCGCGTCACGTCCCCGCTGTGCTAGTCCCCAATTGGAAGGTTCCAAAAGAGGGAAGTATTCCAGAAACCTCCAGGGAGAAGAGAGAGAGAGAGGCCATTCCTTTGGGGAAAAATTTGGGAGAGGGTTCTGAGCCGAGCGGTTTGATAAGTTACTCGGTGGTCTGCCCCCTTTCTAGAAAAATCCGTCCTCCACAATCACGCTGCCCCAACCCCCACCCCCGCCCAGGCCTTTACCCTCCATCTATTAACATTGGGACTCCGAGACTGCAGCATGTAGAAATTTCTGGAAGGGAGCCGAGTGGTATCATGGACTTGAGGGGCAGAATGGTCACTTCCTGTTCCTGTGTAACAGGCCTAAGTGGGGGGCAGGGGGGGCTGAATGGCCTCTTGCTGTTCCCGTGTGACAGGCTGGAGGAGGGGGGGCTGAATGGCCTCCTGCTGTTCCCGTGTAACAGGCTGGAGGAGGGAGGGCTGAATGGCCTTCTGCTGTTCCTGTGTAACAGGCTGGAGGAGGGAGGGGCTGAATGGCCTCCTGCAGTTCCCGTGTAACAGGCTGGAGGAGGGGGGAGGCTGACTGGCCTCCTGCTGTTCCTGTGTGACAGGCTGGAGGAGGAGCTGAATGGCCTCCCACAGGGATCCCACAGTGCCCAGGGATGTGCAGGTTAGGGTGGATTGGCCGTGCTAAATTACCCATAGTGCCCAGGGATGTGCAGGTTAGGGTGGATTGGCCATGCGGAATGCAGGGTGACAGGGATAAGGTGTTGGGGGAAAGTGTCTGGACGCTATGCTGTTCGGAGGGTCAGCATGGACTTGCTGGGCCGAATGGCCTGTTCCCACACTGTGGGGAGGAAACCGGAGCGCTGGGAGGAAACCCGTGCGGACACAGGGTGGGGGGAGAGGACGTGCCAATTCTGCACAGACAGTCGCCCTGAGGGTGGGATCGAACCACGTGGTCCCTGACGCTGTGAGGCAGCGACGCTATCCACCGAGCCACCGCGTAATGCAGGAGGGAGGCTGGAAATGAGGGAGGAGAGAGGCGAGCGGGAATAGTTTGCAAGCTTTCCCTAAATATTCATTCTCTCTCTCTCTCTCTCTCTCTCGCTCTTTCTTTCTCTCTCTCTCGCTCTCTCTCTCCCCCCCCCCCTTTTCCCCCTCACCACCCCACCCCACCGTTCACCCGAAGATGGGCGAGGTGGAGATTTCAGCGCAGGCGTATGTGAAGATGCAGCTCCATGCCGCCAAGTACCCGTCCTGCGCCGTGAACGGCCTTCTGCTGGCCGAGAGTGCACCGGAGGAGAGGCGCGGCTGTCAGGTCCTGACTGACTCCATTCCCCTCTTCCACAGCTGCCTCCCTCTCACCGTCATGTTGGAGGTCGCACTCAATCAGGTGGGTGCTGCAGTTCCACCGAGTTCACATCGGGGTGGCGACACACATGGGGTGGAGTGGGGAGGGAGGGGGAACAGTGAACTGAACTGAACTGAATGGAACGGAATTGAGTTGAATTGAATTGAACGAAACTGATTTGAAGTGAACTGAATAGAACGGAACTATTGAATTGAATTGAACTGAATTTACTCAATTGAACGGAACTGATTTGAATGGAACAGAATTGAACTCAACTGAACTGAATTGAACGGAACTGAACTGAACTGAATTGAACTCAACTGAATTGAACTCAACTGAATTGAACTCAACTGAATTGAACTCAACTGAATTGAACTCAACTGAATTGAACTCAACTCAACTGAACTCAACTCAACTGAACTCAACTCAACTGAATTGAACTCAACTGAATTGAACTGAATTGAACTGAACTCAACTGAATTGAACTCAACTGAACTGAATTGAACTCAACTGAACTGAATTGAACTCAACTGAACTGAATTGAACTCAACTGAACTGAATTGAACTCAACTGAATTGAACTCAACTGAACTGAACTCAACTGAACTGAACTCAACTGAACTGAACTCAACTGAATTGAACTCAACTGAATTGAACTCAACTGAATTGAACTCAACTGAATTGAACTCAACTGAATTGAACTCAACTGAATTGAACTCAACTCAACTGAATTGAACTCAACTGAACTCAACTCGACTGAACTCAACTCGACTGAATTGAACTCGACTGAATTGAACTCGACTGAATTGAACTCGACTGAATTGAACTCGACTGAATTGAACTCGACTGAATTGAACTCGACTGAATTGAACTCGACTGAATTGAACTCGACTGAACTGAACTCGACTGAACTGAACTCGACTGAACTGAACTCGACTGAATTGAATTCGACTGAATTGAATTCGACTGAATTGAATTCGACTGAATTGAATTCGACTGAATTGAATTCGACTGAATTGAATTCGACTGAATTTAATTCGACTGAATTGAATTCGACTGAACTGAACTCGACTGAACTGAACTCGACTGAATTGAACTCGACTGAACTGACCTCGACTGAACTGACCTCAACTGAACTGACCTCAACTGAACTGACCTCAACTGAACTGAATTGAACTCAACTGAATTGAACTCAACTGAATTGAACTCAACTGAACTGAATTGAACGGAACTGAATTGAACTCAACTGAACTCAACTCAACTGAACTGAATTGAACTCAACTGAATTGAACTCAACTGAACTGAATTGAACGGAACTGAATTGAACTCAACTGAACTCAACTCAACTGAACTGAATTGAACTCGACTGAATTGAACTCGACTGAATTGAACTCGACTGAATTGAACTCGACTGAATTGAACTCGACTGAATTGAACTCGACTGAACTGAACTCGACTGAACTGAACTCGACTGAACTGAACTCGACTGAACTGAACTCGACTGAACTGAACTCGACTGAACTGAACTCGACTGAACTGAACTCGACTGAATTGAATTCGACTGAATTGAATTCGACTGAATTGAATTCGACTGAATTGAATTCGACTGAACTGAATTCGACTGAACTGAATTCGACTGAACTGAATTCGACTGAACTGAACTCGACTGAACTGAACTCGACTGAACTGAACTCGACTGAATTGAACTCGACTGAACTGAACTCAACTGAACTGAATTGAACTCAACTGAACTGAATTGAACTCAACTGAACTCAACTCAACGGAACTCAACTCAACTGAATTGAACTCAACTGAATTGAACTCAACTGAATTGAATTCAACTGAACTGACCTCAACTGAACTGAACTCAACTGAACTGAACTCAACTGAATTCAACTCAACTGAATTCAACTCAACTGAATTCAACTCAACTGAATTCAACTCAACTGAACTCAACTCAACTGAATTGAACTCAACTCAACTGACCTCAACTCAACTGACCTCAACTGAACTGACCTCAACTGAACTGACCTCAACTGAACTGAATTGAACTGAACTGAATTGAACTGAACTGAATTGAACTCAACTGAATTGAACTCAACTGAACTGAATTGAACGGAACTGAATTGAACTCAACTGAACTCAACTCAACTCAACTGAATTGAACTCAACTGAATTGAACTCAACTGAATTGAACTCAACTGAATTGAACTCAACTGAATTGAACTCAACTGAGTTGAACTCAACTGAGTTGAACTCAACGGAACTGAAATCAACGGAACTGAACTCAACGGAACTGAATTGAACTCAACTGAATTCAACTCAACTGAATTCAACTCAACTGAATTCAACTCAACTCAACTCAACACAACTCAACTCAATTGAACTCAATTGAATTGAACTCAATTGAACTCAACTGAATTGAACTCAACTGAATTGAACTCAACTGAATTGAACTCAACTGAATTGAACTCAACTGAATTGAACTCAACTGAACTGAACTCAACTGAACTGAACTCAACTGAACTGAACTCAACTGAACTGAACTCAACTGAACTGAACTCAACTGAACTGAACTCAACTGAATTGAACTCAACTGAATTGAACTCAACGGAACTGAATTGAACTCAACTGAATTGAACTCAACGGAACTGAATTGAACTCAACTGAATTGAACTCAACTCAACTGAATTGAACTCAACTGAATTGAACTCAACTGAATTGAACTCAACTGAATTGAACTCAACTGAATTGAACTCAACGGAATTGAATTGAACTCAACTGAATTGAACTCAACTGAATTGAACTCAACTGAATTGAACTCAACTGAATTGAACTCAACTGCATTGAACTCAACTGAATTGAACTCAACTCAACTGAACTCAACTGAACTGAATTCAACTCAACTGAATTGAACTCAACTGAATTGAACTCAACTGAATTGAACTCAACTGAATTGAACGGAACTGAATTGAACGGAACTGAATTGAACGGAACTGAATTGAACTCAACTGAATTGAACTCAACTGAATTGAACTCAACTGAACTGAACTCAACTGAACTGAATTCAACTGAACTGAATTCAACTCAACTGAATTCAACTCAACTGAATTCAACTCAACTGAACTCAACTCAACTGAACTCAACTCAACTGAATTGAGCTCAACTGAATTGAACTGACTGGAACGGAACAGAGTTGAACTCAACTGAATTGAACTCAACTGAATTGAACTCAACTGAATTGAACTCAACGGAACTGAATTGAATGGAACTGAATTGAACTCAACTGAATTGAACTCAACTGAATTGAACTCAACTGAATTGAACTCAACTGAACTGAATTGAACTCAACTCAACTCAACTCAACTGAATTGAACTCAACTGAACTGAATTGAACGGAACTGAATTGAACGGAACTGAATTGAACTCAACTGAATTGAACTCAACGGAACTGAATTGAATGGAACTGAATTGAACGGAACTGAATTGAACTCAACTGAATTGAACTCAACTGAATTGAACTCAACTGAATTGAACTCAACTGAATTGAACTCAACTGAACTGAATTGAACTCAACTGAATTGAACTCAACTCAACTCAACTCAACTGAATTGAACTCAACTGAACTGAATTGAACTCAACTGCATTGAACTCAACTGAATTGAACTCAACTGAATTGAACTCAACTGAACTCAACTCAACTGAACTCAACTGAACTGAATTCAACTCAACTGAATTCAACTCAACTGAATTCAACTCAACTGAATTCAACTCAACTGAACTCAACTCAACTGAACTCAACTCAACTGAATTGAACTCAACTGAATTGAACTGACTGGAACGGAACAGAGTTGAACTCAACTGAATTGAACTCAACTGAATTGAACTCAACTGAACTCAACTGAACTGAACTCAACTGAACTGAACTCCACTGAATTGAACACCACTGAATTGAACTCCACTGAATTGAACTCCACTGAATTGAACTCCACTGAATTGAACTCCACTGAATTGAACTCCACTGAATTGAACTCCACTGAATTGAACACCACTGAATTGAACTCCACTGAATTGAACACCACTGAATTGAACACCACTGAATTGAACTCCACTGAATTGAACTCAACTCAACTGAACTCAACTCAACTGAACTCAACTGAATTGAATTGAACTCAACTGAATTGAACTCAACTGAATTGAGCTGAATTGAATTGAGCTGAACTGAATTGAAGCGAGTTGAACTTAATGGAACTGAATTGAATTGAATGGAACTGTATTGAATTGAACTGCATTAAATTGAATTGAATTGAATTGAACGGAGCTGAATTGAATGGAACAGGATTGAATTGAAAGGAATTGAATTGAACAGACCTGAATTGAACAGAACTGTATTGAACTGAACTGAATGAATTGAATTGAATTGAACTGAACTCAATTGATTTGAATTGAACGGAGCTGAATTGAATGGAGCTGAATTGAACGGAGCTGAATTGAATTGAAAGGAATTGAATTGAACAGAACTGAATTGAACGGAACTGTAATGAATTGAACTGAACTGAATTGAATTGAAGTGAATTGAAGTGAATTGAATTGAAGTGAATTGAATTGAAGTGAATTGAATTGAAGTGAATTGAATTGAAGTGAATTGAATTGAACGGAATTGAATTGAACGGAATTGAACTGAACCGAATTGAACTGGACGGAACTGAATTGAATCGAGCTGAATTGAACTGAACAGACTTGAACTGAACAGAATTGAACTGAACAGAATTGAACTGAATTGAACCGAACTGAAATGAACTGAACTGAATTAAACTGTATGGAACTGAACTGATTGGAACAGAATTGAACTGAACTGAACTGAACCAAACCGAATTGAACCGAACCGAATTGAATTGAAGCGAATTGAACTGGACGGAACTGAACTGGACGGAACTGAATTGAATTGCACTGAATTGAATCGAACTGAATTGAATCGAGCTGAATTGAATTGAAGGGAACTGAATTGAACGGAACTGACTGGATCTGAATTGAATTGAACTGAACTAAATTGATTTGAATTGAACAGAACAGAATTGAATTGAACTGAATTCAACTGAATTGAACGGAACTGAATTGAACGGAACAGAATTGAACTGAATGGACCTGAACTGAATTCAATTGAATTGAACTGAACCGAACAGAACAGAACTGAATTGAACTCAACTGAATTGAACTCAACTGAACTGAATTGAACTCAACTGAATTGAACTCAACGGAACTGAATTGAACTCAACGGAACTGAATTGAACTCAACTGAATTGAACTCAACTGAACTCAACTGAATTGAACTCAACTGAATTGAACTCAACTGAACTGAACTCAACTGAATTGAATTCAACTGAATTGAACTCAACTGAATTGAACTCAACTGAACTGAATTGAACGGAACTGAATTGAACTCAACTGAACTCAACTGAACTGAACTCAACTGAACTGAATTCAACTCAACTGAACTCAACTCAACTGAACTCAACTCAACTGAACTCAACTCAATTGAACTCAACTCAATTGAACTGACTGGAATGGAACAGAGTTGAACTCAACTGAATTGAACTCAACTGAATTGAACTCAACTGAATTGAACTCAACTGAATTGAACTCAACTGAACTGAACTCAACTGAATTGAATTCAACTGAATTGAACTCAACTGAATTGAACTCAACTGAACTGAATTGAACGGAACTGAATTGAACTCAACTGAATTGAACTCAACTGAACTCAACTCAACTGAACTCAACTCAACTGAATTGAACTCAACTGAATTGAACAGAGTTGAACTCAACTGAATTGAACTCAACTGAATTGAACTCAACTGAATTGAACTCAACTGAATTGAACTCAACTGAATTGAACTCAACTGAATTGAACTCAACTGAACTGAACTCAACTGAACTGAACTCAACTGAATTGAACTCAACTCAACTCAACTCAACTGAATTGAACTCAACTCAACTGAACTCAACTGAATTGAATTGAACTCAACTGAATTGAACTCAACTGAATTGAAGCGAATTGAACTTAATGGAACTGAATTGAATTGAACGGAACTGTATTGAATTGAACTGCATTAAATTGAATTGAACGGAGCTGAATTGAATGGAACAGGATTGAATTGAAAGGAATTGAATTGAACAGACCTGAATTGAACAGAACTGTATTGAACTGAACTGAATGAATTGAATTGAATTGAACTGAACTCAATTGATTTGAATTGAACGGAGCTGAATTGAACGGAGCTGAATTGAATTGAAAGGAATTGAATTGAACAGAACTGAATTGAACGGAACTGTAATGAATTGAACTGAACTGAATTGAATTGAAGTGAATTGAATTGAACGGAATTGAGTTGAACGGAATTGAATTGAACGGAATTGAACTGAACCGAATTGAACTGAACCGAATTGAACTGAACCGAATTGAACTGGACGGAACTGAACTGGACGGAACTGAATTGAATCGAGCTGAATTGAATCGAGCTGAATTGAACTGAACAGACTTGAACTGAACAGAATTGAACTGAACAGAATTGAACTGAATTGAACCGAACTGAACTGAATTGAACTGAAATTAACTGAACTGAATTAAACTGTATGGAACTGAACTGATTGGAACAGAATTGAACTGAACTGAACTGAACCGAACCGAATTGAACTGGACGGAACTGAACTGGACGGAACTGAACTGGACGGAACTGAACTGGACGGAACTGAATTGAATCGAACTGAATTGAATCGAGCTGAATTGAATTGAAGGGAACTTAATTGAACGGAACTGAATGGATCTGTATTGAATTGAATTGAACTGAGCTAAATTGATTTGAATTGAACAGAACAGAATTGAATTGAACTGAATTCAACTGAATTGAATGGAACTGAATTGAACGGAACAGAATTGAACTGAATGGACCTGAACTGAATTCAATTGAATTGAACTGAACCGAACGGAACGGAACAGAACTGAATTGAACTGAACCGAACTGAATTGAACCGAACTGAATTGAACGGAACTGAATTGAACGGAACTGAATTGAATTGAAGTGAATTGAACTGAACTGAACTGAATTGAATTAAACTGAACTGAATTGAACAGAACTGAATTGAATGGAATTGAATTGAAGCGAATTGAACTGAACTGAACTGAACCGAATTGAATTGAACCGAATTGAATTGAACTGAACTGAATTGAATTGCACCGAACTGAACTGAATTGAACTGAACTGAGTTGAACTGAACTGAATTGAATTGAATTGAACTGAACTGAACCGAATTGAACCGAACTGAACTGAACTGAACTGAATTGAATTGAAGCGAATTGAACTGAACTGCATGGAATTGAATTGAATTGAACTGAATTGAAGTGAATTGAATTGAACTGAACTGAACTGAATTAAACTGTACGGAACTGAACTGATTGGAACTGAACTGAATTGAACTGATTGGAACTGAACTGAATTGAATTGAACTGAATTTAATTGAACTGAACTGAATTGAACGGAATTGAATTGAAGCGAATTGAACTGAATTGAACGGAACTGTATTGAATTGAATTGAATTGAATTGAAATGAATTGACTTGAATTGAATTTAATTGAATTGCACTGAACTGAATGGAACAGAACTGAATTGAATTGAAGTGAATTGAACAGAACTGAATTGCACTGAACTGAATTCAATTGAGCTGAACAGAACTGAATTGAACTGAACTGAACTGAACTGATTGGAACAGAATGAACTGAACTGAACTGAATTGCACTGAACTGAATTGAATTGAGCTGAACTGAATTGAACGGAACTGAACTGATTGGAACAGAATTGAACTGAACTGAACTGAACTGAATTGCACTGAACTGAATTGAATTGAACTGAACTGAATTGAACTGAACTGATTGGAACAGAATTGAACTGAACTGAACTGAACTGAATTGCACTGAACTGAATTGAATTGAGCTGAACTGAATTGAACGGAACTGAATTGAACGGAACTGAATTGAATTGAATTGAACTGAACAGAATTGAACTGAATTGAACTGAACTGAACTAAACTGAATTGAACTGAACTGAACTGAACCGAATTGAATTGAACCGAATTGAATTGAACTGAACTGAATTGAATTGCACCGAACTGAACTGAACTGAACTGAGTTGAACTGAACTGAATTGAATTGAATTGCAACGAACTGAACTGAATTGAACTGAACTGAACTGAACTGAACCGAATTGAACCGAACTGAATTGAACCGAACTGAATTGAATTGAAGCGAATTGAACTGAACTGCATGGAATTGAATTGAATTGAAGTGAATTGAATTGAACTGAACTGAACTGAACTGAATTAAACTGTACGGAACTGAACTGATTGGAACTGAACTGAATTGAACTGATTGGAACTGAACTGAATTGAATTGAACTGAATTGAATTGAACTGAATTGAATTGAACTGAATTGAATTGAGCTGAACTGAATTGAACGGAATTGAATTGAAGCGAATTGAACTGAACTGAATAGAATTGAACTGAATTGAACGGAACTGTATTGAATTGAATTGAATTGAAATGAATTGACTTGAATTGAATTTAATTGAACTGAACTGAATTGAATTGCACTGAACTGAATGGAACGGAACTGAATTGAATTGAAGTGAATTGAATTGAACTGAATTGAACAGAACTGAATTGAACTGAATTCAATTGAACTGAACAGAACTGAATTGAATTGAATTGAGCTGAATTGAATTGAGCTGAACTGAATGGAACTGAATTGAACTGAATTGAATTGAACTGAATTGAATTGAACTGAATTGAACTGAACTGAATTGATCAAGTGAATTGAATTGAACTTAATTGAATTGAACAGAACTGTATTGAATTGAATTGAACTGAACTGAATTGAATTGAACGGAACTGAATTGAATGGGATTGAACTGAGTGGAACTGAATTGAGTTGAATTGAACTGAACTGAATTGAACTGAACTGAATTGAACTGAACTGAATTGAACGGAACTGAACTGAGTGGAACTGAACTGAATTGAATTGAAGTGAATTGAATTGAACTGAATTAAACTGTATGCAACTAAACTGATTGGAACAGAATTGAACTGAACTGAATTGAACGGAATTGAATTGAATTGAATTGAATTGAATTGAACTGAACAAAATTGAACTGAACTCAATTGAACTGGACTGAACTGAATTGAACAGAATGGAATTGAATTGTACTGGACTGAATTGAACTGAACTGAACTCAACTGAATGGAATTGAATTGAACTGAACAGACCTGAACTGAATTCAATTGAATTGAACGGAACGGAACCGAATTGAATTGAGCTGAACTGAATGGAACTGAATTGAATTGAACATAACTGAATTGAAAGGAATTGAACTGAACTGAGCTGAACAGAATGGAATTGAATTGTACTGGACAGAATTGAACTGAACTGAACTCAATTGAACGGACCTGAATTGAACTGAATGGACCTGAACTGAATTCAATTGAATTGAACGGAACGGAACTGAATTGAACTGAACAGAACTGAACTGAATTGAATTGAGCTGAACTGAATGGAACTGAATTGAAGTGAATTGAACTGAACTGAATTGAACAAGTGAATTGAATGGAACGGAACTGAACGGAACGGAACTGAATTGAGTGGAACTGAATTGAGTTGAAGTGAATTGAACGGAACTGAATTGAACGGAACTGAACTGAATTGAGTAGAACTGAATTGAATTGAAGAGAATTGAATTGAGCTGAACTGAATTGAACCAAACTGAAATGAATTGAAGTGAATTGAATTGAACTGAATTAAACTGTATGCAACTGAACTGATTGGAACAGAATTGAACTGAACTGAATTGAATTGAACTGAACTGAATTGAATGGAACTGAACTGAATTGAACGGAACTGAATTAAATTGAATTGAACTGAATTGAATTGAATTGAACTGAACTGAATTGAACTGAACTGAACTGAATTGAATTGAACTGAATTGAACTGAACTGAACAGAATTGAACTGAACTGAACTGAACTGATTTAAACTGAACTGGAGGATAGTGGGCTAGTGTAGTTTAGGTGGGCTTGGATCGGCGCAACATCGAGGGCCGAAGGGCCTGTACTGCGCTGTATTCTTCTATGTTCTATGTTCTATGAATTGAATTGAACTGAATTGAATTGAGCTGAACTGAATTGAACGGAATTCAATTGAATTGAACTGAACTGAATAGAATTGAACTGAATTGAACGGAACTGTATTGAATTGAATTGAAATGAATTGACTTGAATTGAATTTAATTGAACTGAACTGAATTCAACTGAACGGACCTGAACTGAATTCAATTGAATTGAACGGAACGGAACTGAATTGAACTGAACTGAATTGAATTGAGCTGAACTGAACTGAAATGAACTGAACTGAACTGAACTGAACTGAATTCAACTGAACGGACCTGAACTGAATTCAATTGAATTGAATGGAACGGAACTGAATTGAACTGAACTGAATTGAATTGAGCTGAACGGAACGGAAAAGAACTGAACTGAAATGAACTGAACTGAACTGAACTGAATTGAACTGAATTGAATTGAACCAAACTGAACTGAACTGAATTGAATTGAACCGAATTGAATTGAACTGAACTGAATTGAACTGATTTGAACTGAACTGAATTGAACTGAATTGAACTGAACTGAATTGAACCAAATTGAATTGAACCAAACTGAACTGAACTGAATTGAATTGAATTGAACCGAATTGAATTGAACTGAACTGAATTGAACTGATTTGAACTGAACTGAATTGAACTGAATTGAACTGAACTGAATTGAACCAAATTGAATTGAACCAAACTGAACTGAACTGAATTGAATTGAACCGAATTGAATTGAACTGAACTGAATTGAACTGAATTGAACCAAACTGAACTGAACTGAATTGAATTGAACCGAATTGAATTGAACTGAACTGAACTGAATTGAACTGAACTGATTGGAACAGAATTGAACTGAACTGAATTGCACTGAACTGAATTGAATTGAGCTGAACTGAATTGAACGGAACTGAATTGAATTGAATTGAACTGAACAGAATTGAACTGAACAGAATTGAACTGAATTGAATTGAACTGAACTAAACTGAATTGAACTGAATTGAACTGAACTGAACTGAACTGAACCGAACCGAACCGAACTGAATTGAATTGAACCGAATTGAACTGAACTGAACTGAACTGAACTGATTGGAACAGAATTGAACTGAACTGAACTGAACTGAATTGCACTGAACTGAATTGAATTGAGCTGAACTGAATTGAACGGAACTGAATTGAATTGAACTGAACAGAATTGAACTGAATTGAACCAAACTGAACTGAACTGAATTGAATTGAACCGAATTGAATTGAACTGAATTGAATTGAATTGAATTGAACTGATTGGAACAGAATTGAACTGAACTGAATTGAACTGAACTGAATTGAATTGAACTGAATTGAATTGAACCAAACTGAACTGAACTGAATTGAATTGAATTGAACTGAACTGAATTGAACTGAATTGAACTGAACTGAATTGAACTGAACTGAATTGAACCAAATTGAATTGAACCAAACTGAACTGAACTGAATTGAATTGAACTGAACTGAATTGAACTGAATTGAACCAAACTGAACTGAACTGAATTGAATTGAACCGAATTGAATTGAACTGAACTGAACTGAATTGAACTGAACTGAACTGAACTGATTGGAACAGAATTGAACTGAACTGAATTGCACTGAACTGAATTGAATTGAGCTGAACTGAATTGAACGGAACTGAATTGAATTGAATTGAACTGAACAGAATTGAACTGAATTGAATTGAACTGAACTAAACTGAATTGAACTGAACTGAACTGAACTGAATTGAACCGAATTGAATTGAACTGAACTGAACTGATTGGAACAGAATTGAACTGAACTGAACTGAACTGAATTGCACTGAACCGAATTGAATTGAACTGAATTGAATTGAATTGAATTGAATTGAATTGAATTGAACTGAACTGATTGGAACAGAATTGAACTGAACTGAACTGAATTGCACTGAACTGAATTGAATTGAGCTGAACTGAATTGAACGGAACTGAACTGAACTGAACTGAACCGAATTGAATTGAACTGAATTGAACTGAATTGAATTGAATTGAATTGAATTGAACTGATTGGAACAGAATTGAACTGAACTGAACTGAACTGAATTGCACTGAACTGAATTGAATTGAGCTGAACTGAATTGAACGGAACTGAATTGAATTGAATTGAACTGAACAGAATTGAACTGAACAGAATTGAACTGAATTGAATTGAATTGAACTGAACTGAACTAAACTGAACTGAACTGAACTGGACCGAATTGAATTGAACCGAATTGAATTGAATTGCACCGAACTGAACTGAATTGAACTGAACTGAGTTGAACTGAACTGAATTGAATTGAATTGAGCTGAACTGAATTGAACGGAATTGAATTGAATTGAACTGAACTGAATTGAACTGAACAGAATTGAACTGAATTGAACTGAATTGAACTGAACTGAACTAAACTGAATTGAACTGAACTGAACTGAACTGAACTGAACTGAACTGAACCGAATTGAATTGAATTGAACCGAACTGAACTGAATTGAACTGAACTGAGTTGAGCTGAACTGAATTGAATTGAATTGAACTGAACTGAACCGAATTGAACCGAACTGAATTGAACCGAACTGAATTGAATTGAAGCGAATTGAACTGAACTGCATGGAATTAAACTGAATTGAAGTGAATTGAATTGAACTGAACTGAACTGAACTGAATTGCACTGAACTGAATTGAATTGAGCTGAACTGAATTGAACGGAACTGAACCAAACTGAACTGAACTGAATTGAATTGAACCGAATTGAATTGAACTGAATTGAACTGAACTGAATTGAATTGAATTGAATTGAACTGATTGGAACAGAATTGAACTGAACTGAACTGAACTGAATTGCACTGAACTGAATTGAATTGAGCTGAACTGAATTGAACGGAATTGAATTGAACTGAACAGAATTGAACTGAACAGAATTGAACTGAATTGAATTGAATTGAACTGAACTGAACTAAACTGAATTGAACTGAACTGGACCGAATTGAATTGAACCGAATTGAATTGAACTGAACTGAATTGAATTGCACCGAACTGAACTGAATTGAACTGAACTGAGTTGAACTGAACTGAATTGAATTGAATTGCACTGAACTGAACTGAACTGAATTGAATTGAGCTGAACTGAATTGAACGGAATTGAATTGAATTGAACTGAACTGAATTGAACTGAATTGAACTGAACTGAACTAAACTGAATTGAACTGAACTGAACTGAACTGAACCGAATTGAATTGAATTGAATTGAACCGAACTGAACTGAACTGAACTGAACTGAACTGAATTGAACTGAACTGAGTTGAGCTGAACTGAATTGAATTGAATTGAACTGAACTGAACCGAATTGAACCGAACTGAATTGAACCGAACTGAATTGAATTGAAGCGAATTGAACTGAACTGCATGGAATTAAACTGAATTGAAGTGAATTGAATTGAACTAAACTGAACTGAATTAAACTGTACGGAACTGAACTGATTGGAACTGAACTGATTGGAACTGAACTGAATTGAATTGAGCTGAACTGAGCTGAACTGAATTGAACTGAATGGAACTGATTGGAACTGAACTGAATTGAATTGAGCTGAACTGAGCTGAACTGAATTGAAGCGAATTGAACTGAACTGCATGGAATTGAATTGAATTGAACTGAATTGAAGTGAATTGAATTGAACTGAACTGAACGGAATTAAACTGTACGGAACTGAACTGAATTGAACTGAATTGAATTGAACTGAATTGAATTGAGCTGAACTGATTTGAACGGAATTGAATTGAAGCGAATTGAACTGAACTGAATAGAATTGAACTGAATTGAACGGAACTGTATTGAATTGAATTGAATTGAAATGAATTGACTTGAATTGAATTTAATTGAACTGAACTGAATTGAATTGCACTGAACTGAATGGAACGGAACTGAATTGAATTGAATTGAAGTGAATTGAATTGAACTGAATTGAACAGAACTGAATTGAACTGAATTCAATTGAGCTGAACAGAACTGAATTGAATTGAATTGAGCTGAATTGAATTGAGCTGAACTGAATGGAACTGAATTGAATTGAACTGAACTGAATTGAACAACTGAATTGAATTGAACTGAATTGAATTGAACTGAACTGAATCGAACAAGTGAATTGAATTGAACTGAATTGAACTGAATTGAATTGAACTGAACTGAATTGAATGGGATTGAACTGAGTGGAACTGAATTGAGTTGAAGTGAATTGAACGGAACTGAATTGAACGGAACTGAATTGAACGGAACTGAATTGAACGGAACTGAACTGAGTGGAACTGAACTGAATTGAATTGAAGTGAATTGAATTGAACTGAATTAAACTGTATGCAACTGAACTGATTGGAACAGAATTGAACTGAACTGAACTGAATTGAACGGAACTGAATTAAATTGAATTGAACTGAACAGAATTGAACTGAACTCAATTGAACTGAACTGAACTGAATTGAACAGAATGGAATTGAATTGTACTGGACTGAATTGAACTGAACTGAACTGAACTCAATTGAATGGAATTGAATTGAACTGAACAGACCTGAACTGAATTCAATTGAATTGAACGGAACAGAACCGAATTGAATTGAGCTGAACTGAATGGAACTGAATTGAATTGAACATAACTGAATTGAAAGGAATTGAACTGAACTGAGCTGAATTGAACAGAACTGAATTGAACAGGATGGAATTGAATTGTACTGGACAGAATTGAACTGAACTGAACTCAATTGAACGGACCTGAATTGAACTGAATGGACCTGAACTGAATTCAATTGAATTGAACAGAACGGAACTGAATTGAACTGAACAGAACTGAACTGAATTGAATTGAGCTGAACTGAATGGAACTGAATTGAAGTGAATTGAACTGAACTGAATTGAACAAGTGAATTGAATGGAACGGAACTGAACGGAACGGAACTGAATTGAGTTGAACTGAATTGAAGTGAATTGAATTGAGCTGAACTGAATTGAACCGAACTGAAATGAATTGAAGTGAATTGAATTGAACTGAATTAAACTGTATGCAACTGAACTGATTGGAACAGAATTGAACTGAACTGAATTGAATTGAACTGAATTGAACTGAACTGAACTGAATTGAACTGAACTGAATTGAATTGAACTGAATTGAATTGAACTGAACTGAACTGAACTGAACTGAACTGAATTGAACTGAACTGGAGGATAGTGGGCTAGTGTAGGTTAGGTGGGCTTGGATCGGCACAACATCGAGGGCCGAAGGGCCTGTACTGCACTGTATTCTTCTATGTTCTATGTTCTATGTTCTATGAATTGAATTGAACTGAATTGAATTGAGCTGAACTGAATTGAACGGAATTGAATTGAATTGAAGTGAACTGAATAGAATTGAACGGAACTGTATTGAATTGAATTGAAATGAATTGACTTGAATTGAATTTAATTGAACTGAACTGAATTCAACTGAACGGACCTGAACTGAATTCAATTGAATTGAACGGAACGGAACTGAATTGAATTGAGCTGAACTGAACTGAAATGAACTGAACTGAACTGAATTGAACTGAACTGAACTGAACTGAATTGAACTGAACTGAACTGAATTGAACCGAATTGAATTGAACTGAATTGAATTGAACCAAACTGAACTGAACTGAATTGAATTGAACTGAATTGAATTGAACTGAATTGAACTGAACTAAATTGAACTGAACTGAATTGAACTGAATTGAATTGAACCAAACTGAATTGAATTGAACCGAATTGAATTGAATTGAACTGAACAGAATTGAATTGAACTGAACTGAATTGAATTGAATTGAATCAAACTGAACTGAACTGAACTGATCTGAACCGAATTGAACTGAACTGAACTGAACTGAACCGAATTGAACCGAACTGAATTGAACCGAACTGAACTGAATTGAAGTGAATTGAATTGAACTGAATTGAATGGAATTGAATTGAAGTGATTTGAACTGAACTGAATAGAATTCAACTGAATTGAACGGAACTGTATTGAATTGAATTGAAATGAATTGACTTGAATTGAATTTAATTGAACTGAACTGAATTCAAATGAACTGAATGGAACGGAACTGAATTGAATTGAACTGAATTGAATTGAACAGTACTGAATTGAACTGAATTGAACAGAATGGAATTGAATTGAACTGAACTGAATTGAATCGAACCAAATTGAATTGAACTGAACTGAACTGAACCGAATTGAACTGAATTGAACTGAACTGAATTGAATTGAACCGAATTGAATTGAACTGAACTGAATTGAACTGAACTAAATTGAACTGAACTGAATTGAACCGAATTGAATTGAACCAAACTGAACTGAACTGAATTGAATTGAACCGAATTGAATTGAATTGAACTGAACAGAATTGAATTGAACTGAACTGAACTGAACTGAATTGAACCGAATTGAATTGAACCAAACTGAACTGAATTGAATTGAACTGAACTGAACTGAACCGAATTGAACCGAAATGAATTGAACCGAACTGAATTGAATTGAAGTGAATTGAATTGAACTGAACAGAATTGAATTGAACTGAACTGAACTGAACTGAATTGAACCGAATTGAATTGAACCAAACTGAACTGAATTGAATTGAACTGAACTGAACCGAATTGAACCGAACTGAATTGAACCGAACTGAATTGGATTGAAGTGAATTGAATTGAACTGAACTGAACTGAATTGAATGGAATTGAATTGAAGTGAATTGAACTGAACTGAATAGAATTCAACTGAATTGAACGGAACTGTATTGAATTGAATTGAAATGAATTGACTTGAATTGAATTTAATTGAACTGAACTGAATTCAACTGAACTGAATGGAACGGAACTGAATTGAATTGAACTGAATTGAATTGAACGGAACTGAATTGAACTGAACTGAATTGAACAGAATGGAATTGAATTGAACTGAACTGAATTGAATTGAACCAAATTGAATTGAACTGAACTGAACTGAACCGAACTGAACTGAACTGAATTGAACGGAACTGAACTGAGTGGAACTGAATTAAACTGAACTGAATTGAATTGAACTGAATTGAACGGAACGGAATTGAATTGAACGGAACAGAATGGAACTGAGCTGAATGGAACGGTACTGAACGGAACGGTACTGAATTGAGCGGAATTGAATTGAATTGAATGGAACTGAAATGGACGGAACTGAATTGAATGCAATTGAATTGAACTGAACAGACCTGAACTGAGCTGAATTGAAGTGAACTGAACGGAACTGAACTGATCTGAAATGAAATGAACTGAAATGAACTGAATTAAGCTGAAAGGAAATGAACTGAACGGAACTGAACTGAACTGAATGGAACTGAAATGAACTGAACTGAATTGAATGGAATTGAATTGAACGGAAATGAACTGAACTGAATGGAATTGAATGGAGTTGAATTGAACTGAACTGAATTGAACTGAACTGAACTGAATTGAAGTGAACTGAATTGAAGTGAACTGAATTGAACTGAACTGAACTGAATTGAACTGAACTGAACTGAACTGAATTGAACTGAATTGAAGTGAACTGAACTGAACTGAATTGAAGTGAACTGAATTGAAGTGAACTGAATTGAAGTGAACTGAATTGAAGTGAACTGAACTGAATTGAATTGAACTGAACTGAACTGAAGTGAACTGAATTGCACTGAACTGAACTGAATTGAAGTGAACTGAATTGAAGTGAACTGAACTGAACTGAATTGAAGTGAACTGCATTGAAGTGAACTGAACTGAATTGAAGTGAACTGAATTGCACTGAACTGAACTGAATTGAAGTGAACTGAATTGAAGTGAACTGAACTGAAGTGAACTGAATTGAAGTGAACTGAACTGAACTGAATTGAATTGAACTGAACTGAACTGAAGTGAACTGAATTGCACTGAACTGAACTGAATTGAAGTGAACTGAATTGAAGTGAACTGAACTGAAGTGAACTGAATTGAAGTGAACTGAACTGAACTGAATTGAATTGAACTGAACTAAACTGAAGTGAACTGAATTGCACTGAACTGAACTGAATTGAAGTGAACTGAATTGAAGTGAACTGAACTGAACTGAATTGAAGTGAACTGCATTGAAGTGAACTGAACTGAATTGAAGTGAACTGAATTGAAGTGAACTGAACTGAATTGAATTGAACTGAACTGAACTGAAGTGAACTGAATTGCACTGAACTGAACTGAACTGAATTGAAGTGAACTGAATTGAACTGAACTGAACTGAATTGAAGTGAACTGCATTGAACTGAACTGAACTGAAGTGAACTGCATTGAAGTGAACTGAATTGAAGTGAACTGAATTGAAGTGAACTGAATTGAATTGAACTGAATTGAAGTGAACTGAATTGAAGTGAACTGAATTGAATTGAACTGAATTGAAGTGAACTGAATTGAATTGAACTGAATTGAATTGAACTGAATTGAACTGAACTGAATTGAACTGAACTGAATTGAAGTGAACTGAATTGAATTGAAATGAATTGAAGTGAACTGAATTGAAGTGAACTGAATTGAACTGAACTGAACTGAATTGAAGTGAACTGCATTGAAGTGAACTGAACTGAACTGAAGTGAACTGCATTGAAGTGAACTGAATTGAAGTGAACTGAATTGAACTGAACTGAATTGAATTGAACTGAACTGAACTGAAGTGAACTGAATTGCACTGAACTGAACTGAATTGAAGTGAACTGAATTGAAGTGAACTGAACTGAACTGAATTGAAGTGAACTGAACTGAATTGAAGTGAACTGAATTGAAGTGAACTGAACTGAACTGAATTGAATTGAACTGAATTGAATTGAACTGAACTGAACTGAAGTGAACTGAATTGCACTGAACTGAACTGAACTGAATTGAAGTGAACTGAATTGAACTGAACTGAACTGAATTGAAGTGAACTGCATTGAAGTGAACTGAACTGAACTGAAGTGAACTGAATTGAAGTGAACTGAATTGAAGTGAACTGAATTGAATTGAACTGAATTGAAGTGAACTGAATTGAAGTGAACTGAATTGAAGTGAACTGAATTGAATTGAACTGAATTGAAGTGAACTGAATTGAACTGAATTGAATTGAACTGAATTGAAGTGAACTGAATTGAATTGAACTGAAGTGAACTGAATTGAACTGAACTGAATTGAAGTGAACTGAATTGAAGTGAACTGAATTGAAGTGAACTGAACTGAACTGAATTGAACTGAACTGAATTGAAGTGAACTGAATTGCACTGAACTGAACTGAATTGAAGTGAACTGAATTGCACTGAACTGAACTGAATTGAAGTGAACTGAATTGAACTGAACTGAATTGAACTGAACTGAATTGAAGTGAACTGAATTGAACTGAACTGAATTGAACTGAACTGAATTGAAGTGAACTGAATTGCACTGAACTGAACTGAATTGAAGTGAACTGAATTGAACTGAACTGAACTGAATTGAAGTGAACTGCATTGAAGTGAACTGAACTGAACTGAAGTGAACTGCATTGAAGTGAACTGAATTGAACTGAATTGAATTGAACTGAATTGAAGTGAACTGAATTGAATTGAACTGAAGTGAACTGAATTGAACTGAACTGAATTGAAGTGAACTGAATTGAAGTGAACTGAATTGAAGTGAACTGAACTGAACTGAACTGAATTGAAGTGAACTGAATTGCACTGAACTGAACTGAATTGAAGTGAACTGAATTGAACTGAACTGAACTGAATTGAAGTGAACTGCATTGAAGTGAACTGAACTGAACTGAAGTGAACTGCATTGAAGTGAACTGAATTGAACTGAATTGAATTGAACTGAATTGAAGTGAACTGAATTGAATTGAACTGAAGTGAACTGAATTGAACTGAACTGAATTGAAGTGAACTGAATTGAAGTGAACTGAATTGAAGTGAACTGAACTGAACTGAATTGAATTGAAGTGAATTGAAGTGAACTGAATTGAAGTGAACTGAATTGAAGTGAACTGAATTGAATTGAACTGAATTGAATTGAACTGAATTGAACTGAACTGAATTGAACTGAACTGAATTGAAGTGAACTGAATTGAATTGAACTGAATTGAAGTGAACTGAATTGAAGTGAACTGAATTGAATTGAACTGAATTGAAGTGAACTGAATTGAACTGAATTGAATTGAACTGAATTGAAGTGAACTGAATTGAATTGAACTGAAGTGAACTGAATTGAACTGAACTGAATTGAAGTGAACTGAATTGAAGTGAACTGAATTGAAGTGAACTGAACTGAACTGAATTGAATTGAAGTGAATTGAAGTGAACTGAATTGAAGTGAACTGAATTGAACTGAACTGAATTGAACTGAACTGAATTGAACTGAACTGAATTGAAGTGAACTGAATTGAACTGAACTGAATTGAACTGAATTGAAGTGAACTGAATTGAACTGAACTGAATTGAACTGAACTGAATTGAAGTGAACTGAATTGCACTGAACTGAACTGAATTGAAGTGAACTGAATTGCACTGAACTGAACTGAATTGAAGTGAACTGAATTGAACTGAACTGAATTGAAGTGAACTGAATTGAACTGAACTGAATTGAACTGAACTGAATTGAAGTGAACTGAATTGCACTGAACTGAACTGAATTGGTGAACTGAATTGAACTGAACTGAACTGAATTGAAGTGAACTGCATTGAAGTGAACTGAACTGAAGTGAACTGCATTGAAGTGAACTGCATTGAAGTGAACTGAATTGAAGTGAACTGAATTGAAGTGAACTGAATTGAATTGAACTGAATTGAAGTGAACTGAATTGAATTGAACTGAATTGAAGTGAACTGAATTGAAGTGAACTGAATTGAAGTGAACTGAATTGAATTGAACTGAATTGAAGTGAACTGAATTGAACTGAATTGAAGTGAACTGAATTGAAGTGAACTGAACTGAACTGAATTGAATTGAAGTGAATTGAAGTGAACTGAATTGAAGTGAACTGAATTGAACTGAACTGAATTGAAGTGAACTGAATTGAAGTGAACTGAATTGAATTGAACTGAATTGAACTGAACTGAATTGAATTGAACTGAATTGAACTGAACTGAATTGAAGTGAACTGAACTGAACTGAATTGAAGTGAACTGAATTGAACTGAACTGAACTGAATTGAAGTGAACTGCATTGAACTGAACTGAAGTGAACTGCATTGAAGTGAACTGAATTGAAGTGAACTGAATTGAACTGAACTGAATTGAATTATTGAACTGAATTGAAGTGAACTGAATTGCACTGAACTGAACTGAATTGAATTGAACTGAATTGAAGTGAACTGAATTGAATTGAACTGAATTGAACTGAACTGAATTGAACTGAACTGAATTGAAGTGAACTGAATTGAATTGAACTGAATTGAAGTGAACTGAATTGAACTGAACTGAACTGAATTGAAGTGAACTGCATTGAACTGAACTGAACTGAAGTGAACTGCATTGAAGTGAACTGAATTGAAGTGAACTGAATTGAACTGAACTGAATTGAATTGAACTGAACTGAACTGAAGTGAACTGAATTGCACTGAACTGAACTGAATTGAAGTGAACTGAATTGAAGTGAACTGAACTGAACTGAATTGAAGTGAACTGCATTGAAGTGAACTGAACTGAACTGAATTGAATTGAAGTGAACTGAATTGAAGTGAACTGAACTGAACTGAATTGAAGTGAACTGAATTGAAGTGAACTGAACTGAACTGAATTGAATTGAACTGAATTGAATTGATCTGAACTGAACTGAAGTGAACTGAATTGCACTGAACTGAACTGAACTGAATTGAAGTGAACTGCATTGAAGTGAACTGAACTGAACTGAAGTGAACTGCATTGAAGTGAACTGAATTGAAGTGAACTGAATTGAATTGAACTGAATTGAAGTGAACTGAATTGAATTGAACTGAATTGAAGTGAACTGAATTGAAGTGAACTGAATTGAAGTGAACTGAATTGAATTGAACTGAATTGAAGTGAACTGAATTGAACTGAATTGAATTGAACTGAATTGAAGTGAACTGAATTGAATTGAACTGAAGTGAACTGAATTGAACTGAACTGAATTGAAGTGAACTGAATTGAAGTGAACTGAATTGAAGTGAACTGAATTGAAGTGAACTGAACTGAACTGAATTGAATTGAAGTGAATTGAAGTGAACTGAATTGAAGTGAACTGAATTGAAGTGAACTGAATTGAAGTGAACTGAATTGAATTGAACTGAATTGAACTGAACTGAATTGAATTGAACTGAATTGAAGTGAACTGAATTGAAGTGAACTGAATTGAATTGAACTGAATTGAAGTGAACTGAATTGAAGTGAACTGAATTGAATTGAACTGAATTGAAGTGAACTGAATTGAACTGAATTGAATTGAACTGAATTGAAGTGAACTGAATTGAATTGAACTGAAGTGAACTGAATTGAACTGAACTGAATTGAAGTGAACGGAATTGAAGTGAACTGAATTGAAGTGAACTGAACTGAACTGAATTGAATTGAATTGAAGTGAACTGAATTGAAGTGAACTGAATTGAACTGAACTGAATTGAAGTGAACTGAATTGAACTGAACTGAATTGAACTGAATTGAAGTGAACTGAATTGAAGTGAACTGAATTGAACTGAACTGAATTGAACTGAACTGAATTGCACTGAACTGAACTGAATTGAAGTGAACTGAATTGCACTGAACTGAACTGAATTGAAGTGAACTGAATTGAACTGAACTGAATTGAAGTGAACTGAATTGAACTGAACTGAATTGAACTGAACTGAATTGAAGTGAACTGATTTGCACTGAACTGAACTGAATTGAAGTGAACTGAATTGAACTGAACTGAACTGAATTGAAGTGAACTGCATTGAAGTGAACTGAACTGAACTGAAGTGAACTGCATTGAAGTGAACTGAATTGAACTGAATTGAATTGAACTGAATTGAAGTGAACTGAATTGAATTGAACTGAAGTGAACTGAATTGAACTGAACTGAATTGAAGTGAACTGAATTGAAGTGAACTGAATTGAAGTGAACTGAATTGAAGTGAACTGAACTGAATTGAAGTGAACTGAATTGAAGTGAACTGAATTGAAGTGAACTGAATTGAACTGAATTGAATTGAACTGAATTGAAGTGAACTGAATTGAATTGAACTGAAGTGAACTGAATTGAACTGAACTGAATTGAAGTGAACTGAATTGAAGTGAACTGAATTGAAGTGAACTGAACTGAACTGAATTGAATTGAAGTGAATTGAAGTGAACTGAATTGAAGTGAACTGAATTGAAGTGAACTGAATTGAATTGAACTGAATTGAACTGAACTGAATTGAATTGAACTGAATTGAAGTGAACTGAATTGAAGTGAACTGAATTGAATTGAACTGAATTGAAGTGAACTGAATTGAAGTGAACTGAATTGAATTGAACTGAATTGAAGTGAACTGAATTGAACTGAATTGAATTGAACTGAATTGAAGTGAACTGAATTGAATTGAACTGAAGTGAACTGAATTGAACTGAACTGAATTGAAGTGAACTGAATTGAAGTGAACTGAATTGAAGTGAACTGAACTGAACTGAATTGAATTGAAGTGAACTGAATTGAAGTGAACTGAATTGAACTGAACTGAATTGAAGTGAACTGAATTGAACTGAACTGAATTGAACTGAATTGAAGTGAACTGAATTGAAGTGAACTGAATTGAACTGAACTGAATTGAAGTGAACTGAATTGAAGTGAACTGAATTGCACTGAACTGAACTGAATTGAAGTGAACTGAATTGCACTGAACTGAACTGAATTGAAGTGAACTGAATTGCACTGAACTGAACTGAATTGAAGTGAACTGAATTGAAGTGAACTGAATTGAACTGAACTGAATTGAAGTGAACTGATTTGCACTGAACTGAATTGAAGTGAACTGAATTGAACTGAACTGAACTGAATTGAAGTGAACTGCATTGAAGTGAACTGAACTGAACTGAAGTGAACTGCATTGAAGTGAACTGAATTGAACTGAATTGAATTGAACTGAATTGAAGTGAACTGAATTGAATTGAACTGAAGTGAACTGAATTGAACTGAACTGAATTGAAGTGAACTGAATTGAAGTGAACTGAATTGAAGTGAACTGAATTGAAGTGAACTGAATTGAACTGAATTGAATTGAACTGAATTGAACTGAATTGTAGTGAACTGAATTGAAGTGAACTGAATTGAATTGAACTGAATTGAAGTGAACTGAATTGAATTGAACTGAATTGAAGTGAACTGAATTGAACTGAATTGAATTGAACTGAATTGAATTGAACTGAAGTGAACTGAATTGAAGTGAACTGAATTGAAGTGAACTGAATTGAAGTGAACTGAACTGAACTGAATTGAATTGAAGTGAATTGAAGTGAACTGAATTGAAGTGAACTGAATTGAACTGAACTGAATTGAAGTGAACTGAATTGAAGTGAACTGAATTGAACTGAACTGAATTGAACTGAATTGAAGTGAACTGAATTGAACTGAACTGAATTGAACTGAACTGAATTGAAGTGAACTGAATTGCACTGAACTGAACTGAATTGAAGTGAACTGAATTGCACTGAAGTGAACTGAATTGAAGTGAACTGAATTGAACTGAACTGAATTGAAGTGAACAGAATTGAACTGAACTGAATTGAACTGAACTGAATTGAAGTGAACTGAATTGCACTGAACTGAACTGAATTGAAGTGAACTGAATTGAACTGAACTGAACTGAATTGAAGTGAACTGCATTGAAGTGAACTGAACTGAACTGAAGTGAACTGCATTGAAGTGAACTGAATTGAAGTGAACTGAATTGAAGTGAACTGAATTGAATTGAACTGAATTGAAGTGAACTGAATTGAATTGAACTGAATTGAAGTGAACTGAATTGAAATGAACTGAATTGAAGTGAACTGAATTGAAGTGAACTGAATTGAATTGAACTGAATTGAAGTGAACTGAATTGAATTGAACTGAATTGAAGTGAACTGAATTGAACTGAATTGAATTGAACTGAATTGAAGTGAACTGAATTGAATTGAACTGAAGTGAACTGAATTGAACTGAACTGAATTGAAGTGAACTGAATTGAAGTGAACTGAATTGAAGTGAACTGAACTGAACTGAATTGAATTGAAGTGAATTGAAGTGAACTGAATTGAAGTGAACTGAATTGAAGTGAACTGAATTGAATTGAACTGAATTGAACTGAACTGAATTGAATTGAACTGAATTGAACTGAACTGAATTGAAGTGAACTGAACTGAACTGAAGTGAACTGAATTGCACAGAACTGAACTGAACTGAATTGAAGTGAACTGAATTGAACTGAACTGAATTGAACTGAATTGAACTGAATTGAATTGAACTGAATTGAAGTGAACTGAATTGAATTGAACTGAAGTGAACTGAATTGAACTGAACTGAATTGAATTGAACTGAACTGAAGTGAACTGAATTGCACTGAACTGAACTGAATTGAAGTGAACTGAATTGAAGTGAACTGAACTGAACTGAATTGAAGTGAACTGCATTGAAGTGAACTGAACTGAATTGAAGTGAACTGAATTGAAGTGAACTGAACTGAACTGAATTGAATTGAACTGAATTGAATTGAACTGAACTGAATTGAAGTGAACTGAATTGCACTGAACTGAACTGAACTGAATTGAAGTGAACTGAATTGAACTGAACTGAACTGAATTGAAGTGAACTGCATTGAAGTGAACTGAACTGCATTGAAGTGAACTGAATTGAAGTGAACTGAATTGAAGTGAACTGAATTGAATTGAACTGAATTGAAGTGAACTGAATTGAATTGAACTGAATTGAAGTGAACTGAATTGAAGTGAACTGAATTGAAGTGAACTGAATTGAATTGAACTGAATTGAAGTGAACTGAATTGAATTGAACTGAATTGAAGTGAACTGAATTGAACTGAATTGAATTGAACTGAATTGAAGTGAACTGAATTGAATTGAACTGAAGTGAACTGAATTGAACTGAACTGAATTGAAGTGAACTGAATTGAAGTGAACTGAATTGAAGTGAACTGAACTGAACTGAATTGAATTGAAGTGAATTGAAGTGAACTGAATTGAAGTGAACTGAATTGAACTGAACTGAATTGAAGTGAACTGAATTGAATTTAAATGAATTGAACTGAACTGAATTGAATTGAACTGAATTGAACTGAACTGAATTGAACTGAACTGAATTGAAGTGAACTGAATTGAATTGAGCTGAATTGAAGTGAACTGAATTGAAGTGAACTGAATTGAATTGAACTGAATTGAAGTGAACTGAACTGAACTGAATTGAATTGAACTGAATTGAAGTGAACTGAATTGAATTGAACTGAAGTGAACTGAATTGAACTGAACTGAATTGAAGTGAACTGAATTGAAGTGAACTGAATTGAAGTGAACTGAACTGAACTGAATTGAATTGAAGTGAATTGAAGTGAACTAAATTGAAGTGAACTGAATTGAAGTGAACTGAATTGAACTGAACTGAATTGAAGTGAACTGAATTGAAGTGAACTGAATTGAACTGAACTGAATTGAACTGAATTGAAGTGAAAAGAATTGAAGTGAACTGAATTGCACTGAACTGAACTGAATTGAAGTGAACTGAATTGCACTGAACTGAACTGAATTGAAGTGAACTGAATTGAACTGAACTGAATTGAACTGAACTGAATTGAAGTGAACTGAATTGAACTGAACTGAATTGAACTGAACTGAATTGAAGTGAACTGAATTGCACTGAACTGAACTGAATTGAAGTGAACTGAATTGAACTGAACTGAATTGAACTGAACTGAATTGAAGTGAACTGAATTGCACTGAACTGAACTGAATTGAAGTGAACTGAATTGAACTGAACTGAACTGAATTGAAGTGAACTGCATTGAAGTGAACTGAACTGAACTGAAGTGAACTGCATTGAAGTGAACTGAATTGAAGTGAACTGAATTGAAGTGAAATGAATTGAATTGAACTGAATTGAAGTGAACTGAATTGAAGTGAACTGAATTGAAGTGAACTGAATTGAACTGAATTGAATTGAATTGAACTGAAGTGAACTGAATTGAACTGAACTGAATTGAAGTGAACTGAATTGAAGTGAACTGAATTGAAGTGAACTGAACTGAACTGAATTGAATTGAACTGAATTGAAGTGAACTGAATTGAACTGAACTGAATTGAAGTGAACTGAATTGAAGTGAACTGAATTGAATTGAACTGAATTGAACTGAACTGAATTGAATTGAACTGAATTGAACTGAACTGAATTGAAGTGAACTGAATTGAAGTGAACTGAATTGAATTGAACTGAATTGAAGTGAACTGAATTGAAGTGAACTGAATTGAAGTGAACTGAATTGAATTGAACTGAATTGAAGTGAACTGAATTGAACTGAATTGAATTGAACTGAATTGAAGTGAACTGAATTGAATTGAACTGAAGTGAACTGAATTGAACTGAACTGAATTGAAGTGAACTGAATTGAAGTGAACTGAACTGAACTGAATTGAATTGAAGTGAATTGAAGTGAACTGAATTGAAGTGAACTGAATTGAACTGAACTGAATTGAACTGAATTGAAGTGAACTGAATTGAACTGAACTGAATTGAACTGAACTGAATTGAAGTGAACTGAATTGCACTGAACTGAACTGAATTGAAGTGAACTGAATTGCACTGAACTGAACTGAATTGAAGTGAACTGAATTGAAGTGAACTGAATTGCACTGAACTGAATTGAATTGAAGTGAACTGAATTGAACTGAACTGAATTGCACTGAACTGAATTGAATTGAACTGAACTGAATTGAAGTGAACTGAATTGCACTGAACTGAACTGAATTGAAGTGAACTGAATTGAACTGAACTGAATTGCACTGAACTAAATTGAATTGAAGTGAATTGAACGGAACTGGACTGAATTGAATGGAATGGAATTGAATTCAACTGAACAGAACTGAGTTGAAATGAACTGACTGGAACTGAACTGAACGGAACTGTACATTTTTTCTAGCGCGTCACACCCGCCCCGCAAACGGTGGCTGCGGTGGTCCCGAGAGCGACCGGCAATGCACCTGCCTGATCTGCGGCAATTCCGGGTTTTGTCTCTGTCACTCCGCAAAAAGAAATGGATAAAATAGTTAACTGTCTGTATCGAAGACCTGAAGCTCTTTTCAGACTCATCTGCTTTCCCTGGGCTGGAGGTGGATCTACTCATTATGCTCAGTGGGGAAAACACTTTACCAGTTTGAGAGAAGTTTACTCTATACGCCTTCCTGGAAGAGAAACCCGTTCTAAGGAGCCTATTACACAAAGCGTTGAGCAGCTTATTGAAGAAATTTCCAGCGTCTTGTTGCCCTGCCTTAAAGAGAAGCCTTTTGCATTTTTTGGTCACAGTTTTGGAGCATACCTCAGTTTTGCTACAGCAGCATTGATACAGAAAAATCATGGTTTGGAACCTGTACACCTTTTTGTATCTGGTGCTTCAGCACCACATCAGTCTCCAGCTCGTTATCCCATTCATAAGAAGTCAGATCTCCCAGACGATGAATTTCTGAAATGGATGACGTCTATTGGTGGTACCCCATCTGAAATTCTTGCCAATAAAGCCATTCTGCAAATGTTTGTCCCTGTGTTAAAAGCAGATCTTAGGGTTGTGGAATCAATTAGATATGAAAAACTGAACTGAACTGAATTGAATTGAACGGAATTGAACTGAATTGAATTGAACTGAACTGAATTGAACTCAACTGAACTGAATTGAATGGAACGGGACGGAACTGAACGGAACGGAATTGAATTGAAGTGAACTGAATTGAATTGAACTGAACTAAACTGAACGGAACTGAAATGGACGGAACTGAATTGAATTGAACTGAATTGAAGCGAATTGAACTGAATTGAACTGATTTGACCTGAACTGAATTGAACTAAAGCAAATTGAATGAAATTGAATTGAATGGAAATGAATTGAATGGAACTGAACTGAACTGAATTGAACAGAATTGAACTGAACAGAATTGAATTGAACTGAACGGAACGGAACGGAACTGAATTGAATGGAACTGAATTGAACTGAACTGATTTGAATTGAATTGAACTGAATTGAACTGAACTGAATTGAATTGAACTGAAGCAAATTGAATTGAATGAAACTGAATCGAATTGAACAGAATTGAACTGAACTGATTTGAGCTGAATAGAACTGAATTGAATGGAACTATTGAATTGAACTGAATTCAATTAATTGATGTGAACTGAATTAAACTGAAACAAATTGAGTTGAACTGAATTGAATTGAATGGAAGTGAATTGAACTGAATTGAAATGATTTGAACTGAATTGAATTGAACTGAATTGAATGGAACTGAATTAAACTGAAGCAAATTGAACTGAATTGAATGGAAGTGAATTGAACTGAACTGAAATGAGTTGAACTGATTTGAACTGAATTAAGCTGAATTCAGGCCGGGTGCTGGCAGGTGGGACTAGATTGGGTTAGGATATCTAGGTCGGCATGGACAGGTTGGGCCGAAGGGTCTGTTTCCATGGTGCATGCCTCTGTGATTCTATTTTCCTATTTGCCAGCACTTGGCCCATATCCCTCCAAACCCTTCCTATCCCTGTCAACATCTAGATGCCTTTTAAATGCTGTCATTGTACCAGCCTCCACCACTTCCTCTGGCAGCTCATTCCATACACGCACCACCCTCTGCGTGAAAAAGTTGCCCCTCAGGTCCCTTTCCCCTCTCACCCTAAACCTATGCACCTCTAGTTCTGGACTCCCTCACCCCAGGGAAAAGACTTTGTCTATTTATCCTATCCATGCCCCTCATAATTTTGTAAACCTCTATAAGGTCACCCCTCAGCCTCCGACGCTCCAGGGAAAACAGCCCCAGCCTGTTCAGCCCCTCCCTGTAGCTCAGATCCTCCAACCCTGGCAACGTCCTTGTAAATCGTTTCCGAACCCTTTCACGTTTCACAACATCCTTCCGATAGGAAGGAGACAGGAACGTATGAGCACAATATTCCGACGTCCTTTCCATGCACCCTTTCGGGTTTCACGACATCCTGCTGGCGGCTGGGTGGAGGGCGTGGGTTTTGGGAAGGTGCGTTGCTGCAGCGCCTCTCGTAGGAAGGGTACAGCCAAGGCGGAGGTGCGCGGCGCTGTGCGAATGCACTGACTGAGTGTCGTTCTCTGGCAGGTTGACCTGTGGAGCACAGCCAATAACCAAGTGATTGCCGGTTACTACCAGGCTAATGAGCACATGAGGGATCCCAGGTACGGGGCGCAGGGAGGTGGGAGCTGGAGTGTTGGACTGGGCCCGGTGTGCTGGGGCGTGGGGGGGGGGGGGGGGGGGGCGGCCTCTGAGGCATACGTCTGCCTTCAGACCACGGTGGGGGGGGGCCACAGGGCCAGGGAGCACCGGGTGCCTCAGAGATTCGAGAGGCATCCCGAGTGAAGCCTGTATCCTCACATCCAGGAGCTCCTCTTCCTGGTTGGCATGGAAACAGCAGGAGGCCATTCAGCCCCCTCCCCTCCCTCCTCCAGCCTGTCACGCAGGGACAGCAGGAGGCCATTCAGCCCCCTCTCCCCCCCTCCAGCCTGTCACACAGGAACAGCAGGAGGCCATTCAGCCCCTCCCCTCCCTCCTCCAGCCTGTCACGCAGGGACAGCAGGAGGCCATTCAGCCCCTCCCCTCCCTCCTCCAGCCTGTCACACAGGAACAGCAGGAGGCCATTCAGCCCCACCTCCCCCCCAGCCTGTCACACAGGAACAGCAGGAGGCCATTCAGCCCCCTCCCTCCTCCAGCCTGTCACGCAGGGACAGCAGGAGGCCATTCAGCCCCTCCCCTCCTCCTCCAGCCTGTCACACAGGAACAGCAGGAGGCCATTCAGCCCCTCCCCTCCTCCTCCAGCCTGTCACACAGGAACAGCAGGAGGCCATTCAGCCCCTCCCCTCCCTCCTCCAGCCTGTTACACAGGAACAGCAGGAGGCCATTCAGCCCCTCCCCTCCCTCCTCCAGCCTGTCACACAGGAACAGCAGGAGGCCATTCAGCCCCTCCCCTCCCTCCTCCAGCCTGTCACACAGGAACAGCAGGAGGCCATTCAGCCCCTCCCCTCCTCCAGTCTGTCACACAGGAACAGCAGGAGGCCATTCAGCCCCTCCCTCCAGCCTGTCACACAGGAACAGCAGGAGGCCATTCAGCCCCTCCCCTCCCTCCTCCTCCCTGTCACACAGGAACAGCAGGAGGCCATTCAGCCCCTCCCTCCTCCAGCCTGTCACACAGGAACAGCAGGAGGCCATTCAGCCCCTCCCCTCCCTCCTCCTCCCTGTCACACAGGAACAGCAGGAGGCCATTCAGCCCCTCCCTCCTCCAGCCTGTCACACAGGAACAGCAGGAGGCCATTCAGCCCCTCCCTCCTCCAGCCTGTCACACAGGAACAGCAGGAGGCCATTCAGCCCCTCCCCTCCCTCCTCCTCCCTGTCACACGGGAACATCAGGAGGCCATTCAGCCCCCCCCCTCCTCCAGCCTGTCACACGGGAACATCAGGAGGCCATTCAGCCCAATTCTTCCAGTGTGTAACGGGAGAACGAGCGGTCGGATTTCAGAGCTGCCTGAAAGGCCTCATCTCCCTCTCTCTCCCTCTCTCCCCCTCCCTGTCCGGTTTGAAGTCCAAATGATCTGGCGGTGAAGATTGGAGACCGTGTGGCCGAACACCTGCCGGGAGCGGTGCTGATCATGGTAAGTGGCAGTGAGAGGGACCTTTTGGCCCCATTGGCTCCTGTCCTGGTCACAGAGCTGCCCAGTGGCCCCTCCTCTCCCCTTGTCCCATTCCCCCCACCCCCCCCCCGAAAGGCCGTTCAGGTTGTGGCTTGTGTTATTTGGCTTTTACGGAACTGAGAGGCAATCTGATCGTGACAGCTCGCAAACAGACCCTTCGGCCCAACTCATCCATGCCGACCCAGGTATCCCTAACCTAATCTAGCGCCACTTGGCCCATATCCTTCCAAGCCCTTCCTATTCCTGTCCCCATCCAGATGCCTTTTAAATGCTGTCATTGTACCAGCCCCCACCACTTCCTCTGGCAGAGCAGGGTGTGTGTGTGTGTGAGAGAGAGGGAGACAGAGAGAGTGCCGGGGGCAAGGGGTCACTCCTGCCTCTCAGCCCAGGAGGATTGGGAATGTGGGCTCGGATTTACACAGGGCTGTGTGGGGCAGCCGGAATGGGTGTCAGTGATGGGGGCAGGATTAGGCTCAGTGTTGTGCCCCTTCCCTCGGTGACTCTCTCTGTGCATCTCTCTGTCTCTCTCTCTCTCTGTCTGTGTGTCTCTCTGTCTCTCTCTCTCCCTGTGTTTCTCTCTCTGTCTGTGTGTGTGTGCCTCTCTCTCTGCCTCTGTCTCCCTCTGACTGTGTCCGTCTCCCCCCACCCCTACAGCTGGATAACACTAAGCTCTCCGGGGATTACGCTGGGCCTGCAGTCATTGTTTACGAACACCTGGATGGTAACTGGACCCCCAAGGACAAGAACCTGTGAGTCAACTCTCCAGCACAGTCTGCTCGGTAACTCCCCACCGACCCCCACCCACCCACACACACACACACACACACAGCACGGTGGTCAGTGGTGCGCACCGCTGCCTCACGGCGCCAGGGACCAGAGTTCGATTCCAGTTTCTGGTGACTGTCTGTGAGGACCGTGCACGTTCTCCCCCCTCCGTGTCTGCGTGGGTTTCGTCCGGGTGCTCCTGTTTCCTCCCACAATTCAAACACGTGCAGGTTCGGGTGGATTGGCCGTGCTAAATTACCCATAGTGCCCAGGGATGTGTAGGTTCGGGTGGATTAGCCGTGCTAAATTACCCATAGTGCCCAGGGATGTGCAGGTTAGGGTGGATTGGCCATACTAAATTACCCATAGTGCCCAGGGATGTGCAGGTTCGGGTGGATTGGCCGTGCTAAATTACCCATAGTGCCCAGGGATGTGCAGGTTAGGGTGGATTGGCCGTGCTAAATTACCCATAGTGCCCAGGGATGTGCAGGTTAGGGTGGATTGGCCATACTAAATTACCCATAGTGCCCAGGGATGTGCAGGTTAGGATGGATTGGCCATACTAAATTACCCATAGTGCCCAGGGATGTGCAGGTTAGGGTGGATTGGCCATACTAAATTACCCATAGTGCCCAGGGATGTGCAGGTTAGGGTGGATTGGCCATACTAAATTACCCATAGTGCCCAGGGATGTGCAGGTTAGGGTGGATTGGCCATACTAAATTACCCATAGTGCCCAGGGATGTGCAGGTTAGGGTGGATTGGCCATACTAAATTAACCATAGTGCCCAGGGGTGTGCAGGTTAGGGTGGATTGGCCGTACTAAATTACCCATAGTGCCCAGGGATGTGCAGGTTAGGGTGGATTGGCCATACTAAATTACCCATAGTGCCCAGGGATGTGCAGGTTAGGGTGGATTGGCCGTACTAAATTACCCATAGTGCCCAGGGATGTGCAGGTTAGGGTGGATTGGCCGTACTAAATTACCCATAGTGCCCAGGGATGTGCAGGTTAGGGTGGATTGGCCGTGCTAAATTACCCATAGTGCCCAGGGATGTGCAGGTTAGGGTGGATTGGCCGTGCTAAATTACCCATAGTGCCCAGGGATGTGCAGGTTAGGGTGGATTGGCCGTGCTAAATTACCCATAGTGCCCAGGGATGTGCAGGTTAGGGTGGATTGGCCGTACTAAATTACCCATAGTGCCCAGGGGTGTGCAGGTTAGGGTGGATTGGCCGGGCTAAATTACCCATAGTGTCCAGGGATGTGCAGGTTAGGGTGGATTGGCCGTACTAAATTACCCATAGTGCCCAGGGATGTGCAGGTTAGGGTGGATTGGCCATACTAAATTACCCATAGTGCCCAGGGATGTGCAGGTTAGGGTGGATTGGCCGTACTAAATTACCCATAGTGCCCAGGGATGTGCAGGTTAGGGTGGCTTGGCCATACTAAATTACCCATAGTGCCCAGGGATGTGCAGGTTAGGGTGGATTGGCCGTACTAAATTACCCATAGTGCCCAGGGATGTGCAGGTTAGGGTGGATTGGCCGTACTAAATTACCCATAGTGCCCAAGGATGTGCAGGTTAGGGTGGATTGGCCGGGCTAAATTACCCATAGTGTCCAGGGATGTGCAGGTTAGGGTGGATTGGCCATGCTAAATTACCCATAGTGCCCAGGGATGTGCAGGTTAGGGTGGATTGGCTGTGCTAAATTACCCATAGTGCCCAGGGATGTGCAGGTTAGGGTGGATTGGCCATGCTAAATTACCCAGAGTGCCCAGGGATGTGCAGGTTAGGGTGGATTGGCCATGCTAAATTACCCAGAGTGCCCAGGGATGTGCAGGTTAGGGATGGTTAGTCAGGAGTGAAAGTCGAGAAATACTGCAGGGTAATGGGTCTGGGTGGGGGGGCCAGTGTGGTTTTGTTGGGCTGAATGGCCTGTTTCCAGAGTGTGGAGATTCTGTGATTCGATGAGTCCAGGCACCCAGCTGTGGGCACGCAGTCCACCCCATCGCCTGTGAAAGGGCATCCCAGGGCTAGGGGCGAGGACTGGTCTGCTACTGTCATCCAGGACACTTTCCCGCCTCCCTCCCCCCCCCACCCACTCTGTTTCTCACTGTCCCCACAACCACTCCCTCATGCTCTCCCCCTCTCTAACTCCCTCTCTCTCTCGCCCTCCCTCGGGCTCGCTCTCTCTCTCTCGCCCTCACGCTCTCTCTCTCTCCCTCCCTCGCCCTCCCCCTCTCTCTCTCACCCTCCCTCATCCCTCATGCCCTCTCTTTCTCTCTCGTCCTCCCCTCTCCCTCTCTCCTTTGCCCTCCCCCTCCCTCACGCACGCTCTCTCTCCCCCTCCCTCACGCACGCTCTCTCTCCCCCTCATCGTGCTCTCTCTCTCGACCTCCCCTCTCCCTCGCTCTCCCCTCTCCCTCGCTCTCCCCCTCTCCCTCGCTCTCCCCCTCCCTTATGCTCTCTCTCTCTCTTCCCCCCTCCCTCGCACTCTCGTCCTTTCTCTCTTGCCCTCCCCCCCGTGCTCTCTCTCTTTCTCCCTCGCCTTCCCCCCCCTCTCTCACCCCCCGCACGCTTTCTCTAACTCACCCTCCCCCTCCCTCGCATGCACGCTCTCTCTCTTCCCCCCTCCCTCGCACTCTCTCTCTCTCTCACCCTCCCCCTCCCTCGCACGCGCGCTCTTTCTCTTACCCCCTCCCTCGTACTCTCTCTCTCTCTCGCCCTCCCCCCCGCGCTTTCTCTCTCTCTCTCTCTCACCCTCCCCCCTCCCTCGCACGCTCTCACTCTGTCTCGCCCTCCCCTCTCCCTCGCGCTCTCTCTCTCTCACCCTTCCCCTCCCTCACGCACGCTCTCGCTCTCTCTCCCCCCTTGCGCTCTGTCTCTCTCTCGCCCTCCCCCTCCCTCTCTCTCTCGCTCTCCCCCCTCCCTCCCTCTCTCGCCCTCCCCTCCTCCCCCTCCTCCCCCTCCCTCTCTTTCTCGCCCTCCCCCCTCCCTCCCCCTCCCTCTCTTCTCGCCCTCCCCCTCCCTCCCCCTCCCTCTCTCTCCCCCTCTCTCTCCCCCTCCCTCTCTCTCCCCCTCTCTCCCCCTCCCTCTCTCTCCCCCTCTCTCTCCCCCCTCCCTCTCTCTCCCCCTCCCTCTCTCTCCCCCTCTCTCTCCCCTCCCTCTCTCTCCCCATCCCTCTCTCTCCCCATCCCTCTCTCTCTCTCTCCCCCACCCTCTCTCTCTCTCACTCTCTCTCTTTCCCTCGCCCTCCCCTCCCTCGTGTACTCTCTCTCTCTCCCCCTCTCTCTCCCCCTCCCTCTCTCTCCCCCTCCTCTCTCTCCCCCTCCCTCTCTCTCTCTCTCTCTCCCCCTCCCTCTCTCTCCCCCTCCCTCTCTCTCGCCCTCCCTCTCTCTCTTTCCCTCTGCCCTCCCCTCCCTCGTGCACTCTCTCTCTCCCCCTCCCCCCTCCCTCTCTCTCTCTCTCCCTCTCCCTCTTTCCCTCACCCTCCCCCTCCCTCGCGCATGCTCTCTCTCTCTCTCCCCCTCACGCCCCCCCCTCTCTCGCCCTCCTCCCTTCACGCTCTCTCTCCCCCTTGCCTTCCCACCCTCTCTCTTGCCCTCCCCTCGCACTTGCTCGCTCTCTCTCTCACCCTCCCCCTCCTCACGCGCTCTCTCTTCCCCCTCTCTCTCTCGCACTCCCCCTCCCTCATGCTCTCATTCTCTTTCTCTCCCCCTTTCCCTCCCTCCCTCCCTCCCTCGCACGTGCTCTCTCCCCCTCTCTCTCTCTCGACCTCCCCTCTCTCTCGCGCTCTCTATTTCTCTCTCTTACCCTCGCCCTCCCTCATGCTCTCTCTCTCTCTCCCCCTTTCCCTCCCTCGCGCGTGCTCTCTCCCCTCTCTCTCTCTCTCCCTCGCCCTCTCTCTCTCCTCTCTCTCTCGTCCTCCCTCTCCCTCGTGCTCTCTCTCTCGCCCTCCTCCTCTCTCGCTCTCTCTCTCGCCCTCCTCTCTCTCTCTCCCCCTCTCCCTTCCCTCGCCCTTCCCCCTCTCTCTTTCTCCCCCTCTCTCTCTTTCTCCCCCTCACCCACCCTCCCTCTCTCTCTCTCTCTCCCTTGCCTTCCCCCCCTCTCTCTCTCTCGCCCTCCCTCTCTCTCTCGCCCTCCCCCTCAATCGTGCTCTCTCTCTCTCGCCCTCCCCCCTTCCTCGCGCTCTCTCTCTCTTGCCCTCCCACTCCCTCGCGCACTCTCTCTCTTGCCCTCCCCCTCCCCTCTCCCTCGTGCTCTCGCTTTCTCTCTCTCACCCTTCCCCTCCCTCGCGTGCATTCTCTCCTCTCTCTCCCCCCCTCCCTTGCGCTCTGTCTCTCTCTCTCGCCCTCCCCCTCCCTCGTGCACTCTCTCTCCCTCTCTCTCTTTCCCTTGTCCTTCCCCCGCTCTCTCTCGCCCTTCCCCTCTCTCTCTCCCTCCCCCTCTCTCGCTCTCTCCACCTCCTCTCTCTCTCTCCCCTCTCTCTCTCTCCCCCCTCTCTCTCTCTCTCTCCCCCTCCCTCTCTCCCTTGCCCTCCCCTCGCTCTCTCTCTCTCTCTTCCTCGCCATCTTTCTCTCCCCCTCCCTCGTCTCCCCCTCTCTCTCTCTTCCCCCACCCTCCCCCCCCCTCGTCCTCCCCCCTCTCTCTCTTTCCCCACCCTCCCCCCATCTCTTTCTCTCTCACCATCCTCTCTCTCTCTCCCTCGCCATCTTTCTCTCTCTCTCTCTCTCGCCCTCCCTCTCTCTCTCTCCCCCCCTCCCTCGCGCACTCTCTCTCTCCCCCCCTCCCTCGCGCACTCTCTCTCTCTCGCTCTCCGCGCTCTCTCTCCCTCCCCTCCCTCCCCTCCCTCTCACTCCTCCCCTCCCTCCCCTCCCTCTCACTCCTCCCCTCCCCTCTCTCTCTCTCTCGCCCTCCTCTCTCTCTCTCCCTCCTCTCTCTCTCTCTCTCTCCCTCGCCCTCCTCTCTCTCCCCCTCGCCCTCCTCTCTCTCTCTCCCTCGCACCCCCTCTCTCCCCTCACCCCCTCCCTCCTCTCTCTCCCTCGCCCCCCCTCTCTCTCTCCCTTGCCCCCCCCTCTCTCTCTCTCTCCCTCGCCCCCCCCTCTCTCTCTCCCTCGCACCCCCCTCTCTCTCCCTCGCCCACCCCTCTCTATCACTCTCTCTCCCACCCCTCTCTCTCACTCTCTCTCCCTCGCCCCTCTCTCTCTCTCTCCCTCGCCCCCCCACTCTCTCTCCCTCGTCCCCCCTCTCTCTGTCTCTCCCTCGCCCCCCTCTCTCTCTCTCTCTCCCTCGCCCCCCCTCTCTCTCTCTCTCTCCCTCGCCCCCCCCGCACTCTCTCTCCTTCGCCCCCTCCTCCCTCGCCCCCCCACACTCTCTCTCCCTCGCCCCCCTCTCTCCCTCGCCCCCCTCACTCTCTCTCCCTCGCCCCCCCCCTCCCTCGCCCCCCCACACTCTCTCTCCCTCGCCCCCTCTCTCTCTCCCTCACCCCCCCTCTCTCTCTCCCTCGTCCCCCCTCTCTCTCTCTCCCTCGCCTCCCCTCTCTCTCTCTCCCTCGCCCCCTCTCTCTCTCCCCCTCGCCCCCCCTCTCTCTCTCCCCCTCGCCCCCCTCTCATCTCTCCCCTCGCCCCCCCTCTCTCTCTCTCCCCCTCGCCCCCCACTCTCTCTCCTCGTCCCCCCTCTCTCTCTCTCCCTCGCCCCCCTCTCTCTCTCTCCCTCGTCCCCCCCTCTCTCTCTCTCCCTCGCCCCCCTCTCTCTCTCCCTCGCCCCCTCTCTCTCTCTCTCTCTCCCTCGTCCCCCCTCTCTCTCTCTCTCCCTCGCCCCCCCTCTCTCTCTCTCTCCCTCGCCCCCCTCACTCTCTCTCCCTCACCCCCTCCTCCCTCGCCCCCCCACACTCTCTCTCCCTCGCCCCCCTCTCTCTCTCCCTCGCCCCCTCACTCTCTCTCCCTCGCCTCCCCTCTCCCTCGCCCCCCCACACTCTCTCTCCCTCGCCCCCTCTCTCTCTCCCTCACCCCCCCACTCTCTCTCCCTCGTCCCCCTCTCTCTCTCTCCCTCGCCTCCCCTTCTCTCTCTTTCCTCGCCCCCCCTCTCTCTCTCCCCCCCTCTCCCTCGCCCCCCCACACTCTCTCTCCCTCGCCCCCTCTCTCTCTCCTCACCCCCCCACTCTCTCTCCCTCGTCCCACCCTCTCTCTCTCTCCCTCGCCTCCCCTCTCTCTCTTTCCCTCGCCCCCCCTCCTCTCTCTCCCCCTCGCCCCCCCTCTCTCTCTCCCTCGCCCCCCCCACTCTCTCTCCCTCGCCCCCCTCTCTCTCTCCCTCAACCCCCCCTCCCTCTCTCTCTCCCTCGCCCCCCTCTCTCTCTCCCTTGCCCCCCCCCTCTCTCTCTCTCTCTCCCTCGCCCCCCCTCTCTCTCCCTCGCCCCCCCCTCTCTCTCTCCCTCGCACCCCCCTCTCTCTCCCTCGCCACCCCTCTCTATCACTCTCTCTCCCACCCCTCTCTCTCACTCTCTCTCCCTCGCCCCTCTCTCTCTCTCTCCCTCGCCCCCCCACTCTCTCTCCCTCGTCCCCCCTCTCTCTGTCTCTCCCTCGCCCCCCCTCTCTCTCTCTCTCTCCCTCGCCCCCCTCTCTCTCTCTCTCTCCCTCGCCCCCCCCGCACTCTCTCTCTTCGCCCCCTCCTCCCTCGCCCCCCCACACTCTCTCTCCCTCGCCCCCCTCTCTCCCTCGCCCCCCTCACTCTCTCTCCCTCGCCCCCCCTCCCACGCCCCCCACACTCTCTCTCCCCTCGCCCCCTCTCTCTCTCCCTCACCCCCCCACTCTCTCTCCCTCGTCCCCCTCTCTCTCTCTCCCTCGCCTCCCCTCTCTCTCTCCCCTCGCCCCCCTCTCTCTCTCCCCCTCGCCCCCCCTCTCTCTCTCCCCCTCGCCCCCCTCTCTCTCTCCCCCTCGCCTCCCCTCTCTCTCTCTCCCCCCTCTCCCCCCCACTCTCTCTCCCTCGTCCCCCTCTCTCTCTCTCCTCGCCCCCCTCTCTCTCTCTCCCTCGTCCCCCCTCTCTCTCTCTCCCTCGCCCCCCTCTCTCTCTCCCTCGCCCCCCCTCTCTCTCTCTCTCTCTCCCTCGTC